>NC_056694.1:41140003-41414357 GCF_018350215.1 Panthera leo | reverse complement strand
TTTCATCTTTTCTCCCCTCAGAGAGCCCCCTTAACATTTCTTGCAAGGCTGGTTTAGTGGTCACAAACTCCTTTAGTTTTTGTTTGTCTGGAAAACCCTTTATTTCTCCCTTATCTTGAATGACAGCCTTGCTGGAGAAAGAATTCTTGGCTGCATATTTTTCTGATTCAGCACGGTGAATATATTCTGCCACTCTTTTCTGGCCTGCCAAGTTTCTGTTTACAGGTCTGCTGTCAACCTGACCTGTCTTCCCTTGTAGATTAAGGATTTTTTTTCCCTTGCTGCTTTCATATTTCTTTCCTTTCCTGAATTTGACTATGATATGCCTTTTTGATGATCGGTTTTTGTTGACTCTAATGGGAGTTCTCTGTGCTCCTTGGATGGTGATGTCTGTGTCCATCCCAGATTAGAAAATTTTCCCCCTACCATTTGCTCACATAAACCTTCTGCCCCTTTTTCTCTCTTTTCATCTTCTGGGACTCCTATGATTCAGATGTTATCCCTTTTTTTCTTTTTTAAGACTGATTTCTCTACTTCTTGCATTATGCTCTTTTGCCTTTGTTTCCCTATTTTTTCATGCTTAATTATTATCCATAATTTTGTCTTCTGTAATGTTGATTCACTACTCCGCTTTGTCCACTTTTTCCACCATGGCATCCATTCAAGATTGCATCTCGGTTATAGTAGTTTTAATTTCATCCTAACTAGATTTTAGTTCCTTTATCTCCACAGGAAGGGAAATGGATTCTATGCTTTTCTCGGCCTGTGTTAGTATTCTTATTATTGTGGTTCTAAATTCTAGTTCAGACATCTTACCATATCTTTGTTGAATAATCCCCTGGCTGCCATTTCTTCCTGTTATTTCTTTTAGTTTGAATTCCTTCACTTTGTCATTTTGGAGGAAGTAAAAACATTAATAAAATAAAAATTAAGTTAAAAAATTAAAAACACAAAAAAATCAAGTAAAGGTAGCTATATATCCTACGTGTGTTTCAGTCTGGTGGTTGAAAGAAGTTTGATAGAATAGAGGAATAAAGGAAATAAGTGAAAAAAATTTAAAAATTTAAAAAAGTAAGAAAAAGTTTAAAAATTTAAAACAAATATATACAACAAAATAGAATAAAATTAAATGAATAAATTAAATAGAATAAACATATTTACCAAAAATTTTTTTAAAAACATGGTAAAACTATTTTTTTAAAAAAAAAGGAAAATAAAAATATTTTTTTTCCTTTCTGTATGCAAGAAAAAGAAAAGAAAGGTGAAAAAGGAAAAAAAATCGAACACATGAACCAGCAGACAGAATGAAATCTGCATCAAGTTACATTCAGTTTCCCCTAGAACTCCAACTATGAAGCACTCTGTAATCCATACTCTAAGTAGGCAGAGACCTTTGTGGTCATCCTCTAGGGCATGTGCTTAGAGGGCACAGTTGAGCAGGGCTTGATATAATGGCTCCATTTTCCACTAGGTGGTGCTGCTTTGCTTACTGGGCTGGATTGTTGTGGCATGTGAGCACGTGCATGCACATGCATGAGACAGGTGAAACTGGCATCACCCAGCTTCCTAGTTTCTGGCACAGGAACCCTGTGCTCTCACCCACCCGCAGTCAGGTACTCCTCCTTTGTCTCTGGCTTCCATTCACTCCCCGCTTCTACACTGTCCATGTCCAAGCAGTCAGCCTGCCAGGTGGCACCTTTCTCTATCGAATTTTATCTCAGATGGGGTTGTGTTTCCAAACCCCTCACTTCTGAGAACTCTGCTGCTTGGACCCACTCCGACCATCTGGGGAAGGTTCTCACTGAGCAACGGCTGGATGCTAGCTTACCCCAGAAAATGTTCATGCGATCCTTGTAGTGGCAAAGGTTCAGAGATTATGGCAAATTACAACACATAGCTGGCACCAGGTTTCACTCCACTCTGGCATCTTTGTTCTAATACCAGGAAATATGGCTGCTCTCCAGGGTCCGCTGGGACCTTTGCCTGTGGGGAGGCTGTATGGCCTCTACCAAATGCCCTCCAAGCAGGGGAACCACTTCTCCACATGTGGCCCACAGACCCCTCGGGCCTCACTCTCTGCTATTGGGTATTCACCCATCCCACCAGAGCACCGCCACGTATTGAGCTCTGGAATTTCCAACTCTGTGCTCCCCTGTTTATAGAGTCCTAATGGTATTGAAACCCTCTCCTTTGTCCCCATCAATGGGGAGCAGATTTCTGTTTTGGGAACAGATTTCTTGTTCAGTCCCTTATGGGTGTTTCCACTCTTTCTCTCAAGCAGCTTTCAGGGGAGTGTTTTTCCTGTTCTTTCCCAGTGCACCACACTCTCCCCCAGTTTCTCTGTCCTCTCTCCCCCAAAACAGCTCCTTACCATCCGTGGCTTCTCTCTCCCCCACATAACCTCTCTGCATCACGTACCTGCCAAGTCCTGTGGCTCAAATAATGCACATTGGTGTGTTAATCCTCAGATCAATTTCCTAAGTTTGCAAAAATATTTTGGTGCTGATCTTGCTGCATTTCAAGGATGAGAGAAGCTGAGACCTTCCATGCTACTCTGCCATCTTGGCCCCACCCCGAGAAGTTTCTGTTTCTCTAAATCTAGTTTAGGATGTTACCAGTGGGAGAGTTTTATGCAATATTTGGCCTAGCCCTCAGCAACAAGCATGTGAGCCAACTGATAAAAATCTGAGAAACCAGGTTGGTAAGTTGGAATGAATATGTTAAATTGTTCAGCAAATGTATCATGGTCTTCAGTCACTTTAGGGTATGCTCTAACTCTGGCTTGAAATTCAGCTTTAGTCTTATGCACATAAAATACTTGGGGTCTGTTTACTTTGATGAGTTCCCAATAGCTTATTTTTGCTTTTGATTCCTTTGCCTTAGGAGATGTATCTAGAAAATTGTTGCTGTAACTGATGTCAGAGAAATGACTGCCTGTGTTTTCTTCTAGGATTTGTATGGATTTATGTCTTTAATCAGTTTTGAGTTTATTTTTGTGTATGGTGTTAGAAAGTAGTCCAGTTTAATTATTTTATATGTAGCTGTCTAGTTTCCCCAGCAGAAGTATTGAAAAGGCTGTCTTTTCCCTATTGTATATCCTTGTCTCCTTAGTCATAGATTGGCCATCTACCTGTGGGTTTATTTCTGGGTTCACTATTCTGTTCCATTGATCTATGTGTCTGTTTTTGACCTAGTACCATCCTGCTTTGATTACTACAGCTTTATAGTATATCTTCAAATCTGGATTGTGCTATCTCCAGCTTTCTTCTTTATCATTATTGCTTTGGCTACTTGGGGTTTTCTGTGGTCCCATACGTATTTTAGGATTATTCTAGTTTTGCACAAAAATCCTTTTGCTATTTTGATAGGGGTTGCATTGAATCTGTAGATTGCTTTGGGTAATATGGACGTCCCAACAATGCTCATTATTCCAATCCGTGAGCAGGGAATATCATTCCATTTGTGTTATCTGTGATTTCATCAGTGTTTTATAGTTTTCAGAATGCATGTCTTTCACCTCTCATAAAGAACTTTTGCACTACAAAGGATACCATTATCAAAACAAAACACAACCTACTGAATGGGAGAAGGTATTTGCAAATGATATTGTGATAGGACTTAATATCTAAAATATAAAAAGAACTCCTACAATTCAACACCAAAAAACAATCCAATTAAGAAATGGAGAGAGGACCTGAAAAGACATTTTTCCAAAGAAGTCATACTGATGGCCAACAGACACATGAAAAGATCAGATGCTCATTATCATTCATCAGCAGGGAAATGCAAATCAAAACTGCATTGATACCACCTCAAGCCTGTTAGAATGCCTAAAATCAAGAACACAGAAAACAAGTGTTGGTGAGGATGTGGAGAAAGGAGAACCTCATGCACTGTTGTTGGGAATTTAAGTTGTTACAGCCACTGGGGAAAACAGTATGGTATTTACGTGCAAAATTAATAACACAAATACCACATGACCCAATAGTACCCCTCTTGATCTTTACTCAAGGAAAAGGAAAACACTAACTAGAAAAGATACACACCGTTATGTTTATTGCAGCACTATTTACAATAGCCAAGATATGGAAGCAACCTTAGTGTCCATTAGTAGACAAAAGGATAAGGGAAAATGGTATACGTACATGATGGAATATACACCTTTAAAAAGCATGAGATCATGCCATCTGAGACAACATAGAAGGACCTGCAGGGCATTATACTGAGTGAAATAAGTCATGCTGAGAAAGACAAATACCATATGATTCTACTCATACATGGAATCTAAAATAATGAATAAGAAAATAAGCAGAATCAGAACTATAAATACAAAGAATAAAATGATGGTTGCCAGATGGCTGGGGGGTCCAAAATGGAAGAAGGGGAGGAGATACAGGCCTCCATTTGTGAATGCAGTAAGTCATGGGAATAAAAAGCAGAGCATAAGGAATACTTATTATGATATTAATATAATATGTAATATAATATATAATAATGTGATACTGCAATAGTGATGTAATGAGATAGGTGGTAGCTATGTGGTAGAGTCCCTCCCTAAGGAATGTGGTAGAAGACTTCTCAGAACAAAGGAAGGCAATATGGCCCCATGAACTCCCACACACATATGCATAGCCCTGACGTAACTTGGACTGGGTCCAATCAGACTATATGTGTCAGCACATATGGGAGACAAAGAAGTAGAAATTGCATAAAAGGCTACACTCCGCTGCACTCGGGGTTCAGTTTTTCGAGTATGAACCCACTGAGTCTGGGCAAGCACGACGCAAAAAATTGCTTCCGGGACAAAGAAAGCCTCAGTGTCCTGTCTCTGTGCGAGAATCCTGCTATATTTCTTGGGGGCTTGCTTGCGGGACTCGGGGATGGTGTGTTTCCACCTCCTTTATCGCTGGGGTATGAACCTTGAATCACCAGGAGAAGTGACCTCGCCTGGTGCCAGCAGACCACTTGATTCTTAGGAGACTAGCCCCTCCCGACCCACTGGGGCAAGGACCCCAGATGCACAACAGAACCTGGTGAGGCCCAGGAATCAGCTCAGGGAGCGCGAGTGGTCAGACTGGTAAAAACCCAGGTTCGTTTTGGTAAACCTGCCCCTAAGAGTTGGAAGGGGAGCCTGATCACCTCCCAGAGATGCCTGAGTAGTTCCATAATGAATAAGAAATGAAGCCGCAACTCTAAGGCCCTGGGCACCGGGCAACAGGCTGGAGTCACTCTATGACTGTGTGTGAATAAGATGGACAGTGGAAAGTTTCCAACCTGATGAGGCGGCTAAAGCGAGTGCTGAATCCCAATCCGTGGTTCTCTGGTGACCAATATGGCTTAAGGCGGTGTCAGAATTCCTCGGGAGTCTTATCTGGGTCAGGACTTGATATTGGACCTGCCAATGCTAAGAGGTGCCTGAAATACCTTCTGGAGAATGGAGATTCCTGGTCTCCTGAGGCAGGCATTCAGTCAGTACTATCTTAAAGTTCAATCTATATTGTTAAAGGGAGGGTAAATGGTCAAAATTTCCTTATGTAAGCGTTGTAAGTTAGGTGCCAACCTTCTGGCCCATAAAGGGGCTGATAAAAGCAAGTTCTTGCAGACTTGCCCTCTGAGGGCTCTTCTCAGGAAAGGCCACCTGTGAGACCCTCATGCCCTCCTTATCCAGGATTGTCAGAGATGAAAAATCTTCCCCTCGAAAGGAAGACACATTCAATGTATCTGTTGACTAAAATGTTTCATGGTGAATTTGATCCCATGAATGTTCCATTTTCGTTGGAATATCCTAAGCAAATAAAAAGACCTGAGCAAAGGTGCAGACAACCCTGATCAATATATAGAAGTTTTCCAAAACCTATCCCAGGGTGTGGGGGAAGAAAAAGACACAGGCCATCCCTAGTAAAGAGGACTCTAACACTCTTTCACTGTTTTTCCTAATAGATTCCAGTTACTGTAACTGTATGTGGGGGCCTCTCGCTCATTCATTTCCTGGGTCAATGACTATGGTGATTAGAGCCAACTGTCTCTAGTTAGTGTACCTCAGATTGGAGGCTTTCAGGAATATTCCCAAGCCGCTGCCAAAACTCCTTTTAATCGGTGGAAGTTCTCGGGCTTCTCTAGCCCTACACGGACTGCCTAATTCCACTTGTTGGTGGAAAAAACCCTGACATCTGCTCATCTGTTCAAGTTGACAGACTTGAGGACCAGGAGACCTCTCTCTCTGCCCTCTAGGCTTTTATCTGCCTCAGGCTTTTAGGCAGAATCTTGCCTCTTCTGCCTTCCCCCCCTCCTCCTCTATCTGCACCACCTTCGATGAGGCCTGCATAACTGGCTCCTAGACCATCCTCAGTGCCTCAGGCACCATTGGTTTCGCCTCCCACCTTCTAATGTCAGGGAGTGAAGAGTATTCCCTTGGGCCACCCAATTCAGATCTCCCCACCAGTGTCCCAGGTAAAAACTGACAATAGGGAACAATTGAGTGTCTTTTAAGTGGATGCAAGAGAAACTTAATTAGGTATATAAACGTAAGTTTGTTGGCTTAATTAAAAGTAGAGTTATGAGCATTAAATAGAAAACTTTATCTAGGTTTAATAAAGGTCAAATATGCTCATGTTATCTGTGTTGCAATTTGTTAGAAAAAAAGGTAACTTAAAATGATGGTTAATTCTTTCTCAAAATTTTCATGGATAATTGTGAAGATAGCTTTCAAAGTATATGGTAACCTGAAATGTAAAAGTTTTGCTAGAATGAAAAATTGAAATTGAATTCATTGGACATCTAGGTCTTTTCCAAACGAGATAAAGTGCTAAAGTGTTGACAATAGTCTTTGGATTACAAGGCCAGATAAATATATGGGCCAACCTTTGGGTAGGCCTCAGGAAGCCTCTCAGGCAGCCCCCTTCTGCAAGGACATCTGGGCCTTGGATATTACATGGTGATATTCCACGTTCCAGGCTGAGTAATCTTGCTCCTCTTCTGGACACCAAGTGTAGGGTTAGGGTTTGAGATAGGGTTAGGGTTCAGTTGAGGGATCTGGTTAGGGTTAGGTCCCAGGAGAGCCCAGGGGCTGAACCCACAGCAGTGCACTTGTCTCCCCAAAGAGCTGAGTGGAGGGCACAAGGGAGGGTGCCGGTCAAGATTAGTCTTTGGGTTCCAAGGCCACACAACTCTATGGGCCACTGGTTAGGTAGGCCTCAGTAATCCTCTTGGGCTGCTGCAGCAGGGCCTTGGAAATGACATGGTGATGTTCCAGGTTCTTTGCTGAGTGATCCTGCATGGATTTATGACACCAGGCATGTGGTGTTGTCAGACTTTGGTATTGGGTCCCCGTGGGGGAGAGCCTTAGCTAGGGTTAGGATTGGTCCAGGGACGTTGCCAGGGCCAAAGCGACTCCAGTCTTGTGATCTCCCTTGAGGGCTGAAGTGAGGGCCCATGCGATCAAGTGCGGGTCAAGTGTAGGGTTAGGATTGGAGATGGGGTTAGGTTTCGGTTGAGGGTTCTGTGTAGGGTTAGGGTAGGGTTACGGTTAAGTCCCAAGAGGCTCCTGATCCTGAATCCTCAGCAGTGCAGTTTTCTCCCCAAAGGGCTGAGTGGAGGGTACAAGGGAGGGTGCCAGTCAGGATTACCCTTTGGGTTTGAAGGCCACACAACTCTATGGTCCATGGTCGGGTCAGCCTCAGGAATCTTCTGGGGCATCTGCAGCCGTGCATTGGAACAATATGGTGATGTTCCAGGTTTTATGCCGAGTGATCTTGCACCGCTTCTGGACCCCAGGAGTGTGGGGTTGTCAGACTTTGGTATTGGGTCTGCCTGGGAAGAGAGCCTTAGCTATGGTTAGGGTTCCGTCCAGGGACATCGCCATGGCTGAAGCGACACCAGGCTTGTGATGTCCCTTCAGGGCTTAAGTGAGGGCCCATGTGACATTGTGGGTCAAGTGTAGGGTTAAGTTTTGAGATAGTGTTAGGGTTTGGTTGAGGGTTCTGATTAGGGTTAAGTTTAGTGTTAGGTCCCATGAGACTCTAGACGCTGAACCCACAGCAGTGCATTTGTCTCCCTGAAGGGCTGAGTGGAGAGTACATGGATTGTGCCAATCAGGATCAGTTTTTGGGTTCCAACTATATGAGCCACTGGTCGGGTAGGCCTCAGGAATCCTCTCGGGCAGCTGCAGCCGGGCCTTGGAAACGACATGGTGATGTTCCAGGTTCATGCCGAGTAATCCTGCACTGGACCGCAAGGGGTGTGGTGTTGTCAGACATTGGTATTTGTTTCCCATGGGGAGAGAACCTTATCCAGCATTAGGGTTTGGTCCAGGGACCTCACCAAGGCCACTGCGACTTCAGTCTCGTGATATCCCTCGAGGCCTCAAGTGAGGGCCCATGTGATGGTGTGGGCCTAGTTTAGGATTAGGTTTTGAGATAGGGTTACGATTCGGTTGAGGATTCTGGTTAGGGTTATGGTTAGGGTTAGGGTTAAGGTTAGTATTAGTGTTAGGGTGAGGTCCCAGGAGGCTCCAGGCGCTAAACCCACAGCAGTGTAGTTGTCTTCCTGAAGGGCTGAGTGGAGGACAAATATGAGGGTGTTGGTCAGGATTAGTCTTTGGTTTCCAGGCACACAAATCTATGGGCCAATTTTCAGGCAGGCCTCAGGACCCTCTCAGGCAGCTGAAGCCGGGCCTTGGAAAGAACATGGTGAAGTTCCAGGTTCTATGCCAAGTGATCCTGCACCTCTTCGTGACCCCAGGCATGTAGTGTTGTCAGACTTTGGCATTGGTTCACCATGGGGAGAGAACCTTAGCTAGGTTTAGGTTTCGGTCCAGGGACATCGCCAAGGCCGAGGAACACAGTCTCGTGATCTCCCTCGAGGTCTGAAGTGAGGGCCCATGCGACGGTGCAGGTCTAGTTTAGGGATAGTTTTCGAGATAGTGTTAGGGTTTGGTTGAGGGTTCTGGTTAGGGTTAGGGTTATGTTCCAGGAGGCTCCAAGCACTGAACGCACAGCAGTGTAGTTGTCTCTCCAAAGGGCTGAGTGGAGCAAACGAGGTAGGGTGCCGGTCACCATTAGCCTTTGGGTTCCAAGGCAAGACATCTCCCTGGGCAATTGTCGGGTAGGGTCACGAATCCTCTTGGGTAGCTTCAGCTGGGCTTTGGAAAGGACATGGTGTTGTTCAAGGTTCTATGCCGAGTGATCCTGAACCTTTTCATGACCCCAGGAGCGTGGTGTTGTCAACCCTTGGTATTGGGTCCCCATGGGGAGACATCTTTAACTAGGATTAGGGTTCCTTACAGGTATGTCCCCAGGGCCGAAGCGACTCCAGTCTCATGATCTCCCTTGTGGGCTGAAGTGTGGGACCATTCGAAGGTGCGGGTCAAGTGTAGGGTTAGTTTTCGAGATGGGGTTAGGTTTCGGTTGAGGGTTCTGTTTAGAGTTAGGGTAGGTTTACGGTTAAGTCCCAGTAGGCTCTAGGTGCTGAAATCACAGGAGTGCAGTTGTCTCCCCGAAGGTTTGAGTTGAGGGCACAATGGAGTGTGCTGGTCAGGATTAGTGTTGGATCCCCAGACCAGACAACTCTATTGGCCAATGGTTTTGTAGGCCTTAGGTATCCTCAAGGGCAGGTGCAGATGGGCCTTGGAAACACATGGTTATGTTCCAGGTTCTATGCCGAGTGATCCTGCACCTGTTCTGGACCCCAGGCCCGTGGTGTTGTCAGACTTTGTTATTGGGACCCATGGGGAGAGAGCTTTACCTAGGGATAGGGTTCGGACCAGGGATGTCGCCAGGGCTGAATTGATTCCTGTCTCCCTCGAAGTATGAAATGAGGGTCCATGCGATGGTGCGGGTCAAATGTAGGGTTATGGTTCCATATAGGGTTAAGTTTCAGTGGAGTGTTCTAGTTAGGATTAAGATTAGGGTTAGGGTTAGGTCCCAGGAGGCTCCAGGCATTTAACCCACAGCAGTGCAGTTGTCTCCCTGAAAGGTTGAGGGGAGGGTACAAGGGAGGGTTCTGTTCAGGATTAATGTTTTCCAATGCCACACAACTCTATGGTCCACTGGTCCGGTAGGCCTCAGGAATTGTCTCAGGCAGCTGCAGATGCACCTTGGAAACAACATGGTGATGTTCCAGGTTCTATGCTGAGTAATCCTGCACCGCTTCATGACCTCAGGCGTGTGGTGTTGTCAGACTTTGGGATTGGGTCCCCATGGGGAGAGTACCTTAAGTAGGGTTAGGGTTCGGTCCAGGGATGTCGCCATGGCCCAAGAGACTCCAGTCTCATGATGTCCCTCGGAAGGCTGAAGGGAGGGCCCATTTGATGGTGCAGGTCAAGTGGAGAGTTATAGTTAACATGGGGTTTGGGTTTCAGTTGAGGGTTCTGCTTAGGGGTAAGTTAGGGTTAAGGTTACATCCCAGGAGACTCCATGCGGTGAACCCATAGCAGTGCAGTTTTTTCCCCCAACTCCTGAGTGGAGGGCACAAGGGAGGCTGCCGGTCAGGATTATTCTTTGTGTTCCAAGGCCAGACAACTCTTTGGGTTACTGTTCAGGTAGGCCTGAGGAATCCTCTCGGGCAGCTGCAGCCGGGCCTTTAAAACGACATGGTGATGTTCCAGGTTTTATGCTGAGTGATCTTGCATCGCTTCTGGCCACCAGGAGTGTAGTGTTGTCAGACATTGGTATTGGGTCCCAATGGGGAGAGAGCCTCACCTAGGGTTAGAGTTCGGTCCAGGGAAGTCACCAGGGCCAAAGCAACTCCAGTTTCGTGATCTTCCTTGAGGGCTGTATTGAGTGCCCATATGAGGGTCCCAGTCAAGCATAGGGTTTGGGTTAGCGATAGGTTTAGATGTAGCATGAGGTTTATGATTAGGTTTATGGTTAGGGTTAGGTCCCAGCAGGCTCCAGGCACGGACCCTACAGCCGAGCAGTTGTCTCCCCAAAGGGCTTAGTTGAGTACACAAGGGAGGGTGCTGGTCACGTTTAGTGTTTGGGATTCCAAGGCTAGACAAATGTATGGGCTACCCTTCTTCAGGTAGGCCTCCGGATTCGTCTCGTGCAGTTTCAGTCACGTTTTGCAAATGCAATGGTGATGTTCCACGTTTCATGCCGAGTATTTCTGCACCGATTCTCGAACCCGTGTGCGTGCTGGTGTCAGACTTTGGAATTGGGTCCCCATGGGCAGAGAGTCTTAGCTACGTTTAGGGTTTGGTCCAAGGAAGTCGCCAGGGATGAAGTGACACCAGTGTTGTGAATTCCTTGGAGGGCTGAAGTGAGGGTACATGGGTGGCTGTGGCTCTGGTGTGGAATTAATGTGCTACATAGGGTTCGGTGTAGGGTGAAGGTTATGGTTAGGGTTACGTTTAGGGTTTGGATAGGTACCAGGAGACTTCAGGCACCTAACCCACAGCAGAGCATTTGTCTCCCTGAAGGGCTGAGTGCAGTGTAGAAGAAAGGGTGCCAGTCAGCATTAGTCTTTTTTGTCCAAGGCCAGACAAATGTATGGGCCACCCTTCAGGTAGGCCTCAGGAATCCTCTGGTGCACCTGCTGTGGCGCTTTTCAAATGACATGGTGAATTTCCACATTCCATGCCGAATATTTTTGCACCAATTCTCGAACCCATGTGCGTGCTGTTGTCAGACTTTGGAATGGGGTCCCCATGGGGATAGACACTTAGATAGGGTTAGGGTTTGGTCCAGGGAAGTCCCAGGGCTGACAAGACTCCAGTTTCATGATCTTCCTCGAGGTCTAAATTGAGGGCCTATGAGAGGATGCGGGACAAGTATAGGGTTAGGGTTAGAGACAGGTTTAGGTGTAGCGTGAGGTTTATGGTTACATTTAAGTTTAGGGTTAGGGTTAGGTACCAGCAGGTTCCAGGCACTGACCTCACAGCAGACTTCTTGTCTCCCCAAAGGGCTTAGTGGAGTACACAAGGGAGGGTGCCGGTCACGGTTAGTCTTTGGGTTCCAAGGCTAAACAAATGTATGGGCCACCCTTCAGGTAGGCCTCAGGATTCGTCTCGTGCAGTTTCAGTCGCTCTTTGCAAATCCAATGGTGATGAGCCACGTTTCATGCCGAGTATTTTTGCACCGATTCTCGAACTCGTGTGCGTGCTGTTGTCAGACTTTGGAATTGGGTCCCCATGGGGAGAGAGCTTTAGCTACGGTTAGGCTTCGGTCCAGGGAAGTCGCCAGGGATGAAGCAACACCAGTGTTTTGAATTCCATGCAGGGCTGAAGTGAGGGTACATGGGCGGCTGCAGGTCTATTATAGAGTTAGTGTTCTAGTTAGGGTTAGATGTGTGGTAAGTGTTATGGTTAGCATTACGGCTATGGTTAGGGTTAGGTCCCAGGAGTCTCCAGGCTCTGAACAACACCAGAGCAGTTGTCTACCCAAAGTGGTGAGTGGAGTTTACAAGGGAGGGTGCCGTTCAGGAATAGTCTTTGGGTTCCAAGGCCAGAACAATGGATGCGCCACCCTTCTTGTGGGACTCAGGAATCCTCTCATGCAGCTGCAGTCGTGCTTTTCAAATGACATGATGTTCCACGTTCCATTCCAAGTATGCGCTGATTCTGAAACCTGTGTGTGTGCTGTTGTTAGACTTTGGAATTGGTCCCCAGGGGGAGAGAGCCTTAGCTAGGGTTAGGGTTCAGTCCACGAAGGTCACCAGGGACGAAGTGACTCCAGTTTTGTGATCTTCCTCGAGGCCTGAATTGAGCGCCCATAAGAGGGTGCAGGTAAAAGTATAGGGTTAGGGTTGGAGATAGGTTTAGATGTAGCGTGAGGTTTATGGTTAGGTTTATGTTTAGGGTTAGGTTTAGGTTTAGGTTTAGGTCCCAGCAGGTTCCAGGCACTGACCTCACAGCAGAGTTGTTGTCTACCCTAAGGGCTTAGTGGAGTACACAAGGAAGGGTGCCGGTCAGGGTTAGTCTTTGGGTTCCATGGCTAGATAAAAGTTGGGCCACTGTTCATTTAGGCCTCAGTATTCATCTCATGCAGCTGCAGTCGTGCTTTGCAAATGCCATGGTGATTTCCACGTTCCATGCTGAGTATTTCTCCACCGATTCTTAAACCCGTGTGAATGCTGTTGTCCGACTTTGGAATTTGTTCCACTTGGGGAGAGTGTCTTAGATAGGGTTAGGGTTCAGTCCAGGGAAGTCACCAGGTCTGAAGCGACTCGTTTCGTGATCTTATTCGAGGCCTGAATTGAAGACCCATGCGAGGGTGCGTGTCAAGTGTAGGGTTAGGTTTAGAGATAGGGCTAGGTGTAGGTTGAGGGTTATGCTTAGGGTACCGTTAGGGTCAGGTTTGGGTCCCAGGAAGCTCCAGGCACTGAACACACACAGAGCAGTTCTCTCCCTGAATGGCTGAGTGGAGTACACAACAGAGGGTGCCAGTCAGTATCACTTTGTAGGATCCAAGGCCAGAGAGATGTATGGGCCATCCTTGGAAATGGCCTCAGGAATCCCGTTGTGCAGGTGCAATCGCGCTTTGCAAATGACATGGCGATGTTCCATGTTCCTTGCCGAGTATTTTTGCTCCGATTCTCGAACCCGTTTGTGTGCTGTTGTTAGACTTTGGAATTGGGTCTCCATGGGGATAGACACTTAGCTAGGGTCAGGTTTCGGTACAGGGCATTCGCCAAGGCTGAAGCAAAACCAGTGTTTTGAATTCCATGGAGGACTGAAGTGAGGGCCCATGGGCGGCTGTAGATCTTGTTTAGAATTAGTGTGCTAGATAGGGTTAGGTGTAGGGTGAGGGTTATAGTTAGGTTTACAGTTACAGTTAGGTTTAGGTCCCAGGGGGCTCTAGGCACTGAAACCACAACAGTGCTGTTGTCTCCACGAAGGGCTGAGGTGGTGTCCCCAAGGGAGGGTGTCAGTCAGGATAAGTCTTTGGGTTCCAAGGCCAGACACATGTATGGGCCAGACAAATGTATGGACCACCCTTAGGGTAGGGCTCAGCAGTCCTCTCGTGCAGCTGCAGTCACGCTTTGCAAATGACATGGTGATGTTCAACATTCCATGCCAAGTATTTCTGCATCGATTATCTAACCTGTGTGTGCTGTTGTCTGACATTGGAATTGGGTCCCCATGGGGAGAACGCCTTAGCTAGGGTTAGGGTTCGTTCCAGGGAAGTCGCCAGGGCCGAAGCGACACCAGTGTTGTGAATTAAATGGAGGGCTGAAGTGAGGGAACATGTGCAGCTGTGGGTCTGGTGTAGAGCAAGTGGGCTACATAGGTTTCAGTGTAGGGTGAGAGTTACGGTTAGGGTTACGATTGGGCTTAGGGTTAGGTCCCAGGAGGGTCCAGGTTCTGAACTCAAACCAGAGCAGTTGTCTCCCCAAAGGGCTGAGTGAAGTTTACAAGGAAGGGTGCCGGTCAGGATTAGTCTTTGGGTTCCAAGGCCAGAAAAATGTATGGGCCACATTTTTTTAGGATCAGGAATCCTCTCGTGCAGCTGCAATCGCGCTTTGCAAATGACATGGTGGTGTTCCATTTTCCATGCCGAGTATTTCTGCACCGATTCTCGAAACCATGTCCGTGCTGTTATCAGACTTTGGAATTGGGTTCCCCTGGGGAGAGAGCCTTAGCTAGGGTTCGGGTTCGGTCCTGGGACGTCGCCAGGGCCGAAGGGACTCCAGTTTTATGATCTTCCTGGAGGGCTGAATTCAGGGCCTATGTGAGGGTGAGGGTCAAGTATAGGGTTAGGGTTCATGATAGGGTTAGGTTTCGGTTCAGGGTTATGGTTAGGGTTAATGTTCGGGTTAGGGTTAGGTCCCAGGAGGCTCTAGCCTCTGAACTCACACCAGAGCAGATGTCTACCCGAAGGCCTGAGTGGAGTATACAAGGGAGGGTGCTGGTCAGAATTAGTCTTTGGGTTCCAAGGCTAGACAAATGTATGGGCCACCCTTCAGGTGGGCCTCAGCATTCGTCTCGTGTAGCTGCAGTCGCGCTTTGGAAATGACATGGTGATATTCCACGTTCCATGCCGAGTATTTCTGCACCGATTCTCGAACCCGTGTGCATGCTGTTTTCAGACTTTCGAAATGGGTCCCCATGGGGAGAGAGTCTTAGCTACGGTTAGGCTTTGGTCCAGTGAAGTTCCCAGGGATGAAGCGACACCAGTGTTGTGAATTCCATGGTGGGCTGAAGTGAGGGCACATGGGCAGCTGTGGATCTCGTGTAGAGTTAGTGTTCTGGTTAGGGTTAGGTGTAGGGTGAGGGTTAGGGTTAGGGTTACGTTTAGGGTTTGGGTTAGGGCCCAGGAGACTCCAGGCACTGAACCCACAGCAGAGCAGTTGTCTCCCCATAGGGCTGAACGGACTACACTAAGTAGGTTGCCGGTCAGGATTAGTCTTTGTCTTCCTAGGCCAGACAAATATATGGGCCAAACTTTGGGTCAGCCTCTGGAATCCTCTTGTGAAGCTGCAGTTGCACTTTGCAAATGACATGGTGAATTTCCACGTTCCATGCCGAGTATTTCTGCACCAATTCTCAAAACCACGTGCGTGCTCTTGTCAGACTTTGGAATTGGGTCCCCATGGAGACAGAGCCACAGACAGGGTTTGGTTTCAGTCCAGGGATGTCCCTAGGGCCAAAGCGACATCAGTGTTGTGAATTCTTTGGAGGGCTGAAGTGAGGGTACGTGCGCGGCTGTGGGTCTGGTGTAGCTTAGTGAGATTGATAGGGTTAGGTGTAGGGTGAACATTATGTTTAGGATTAAGGTTAGGGTTAGGTTTACGTCCAGGAGGCTCCAGGCATTGACCACACAGCAAAGCAGATGTCTCCCTGAAGGGTTGACTGGAGTATACAAGGTAGGGTACCAGTCAGGATTAGTCTTTGGGCCCAAAGCCAGACACATGTATGGGCCACCCTTCCCATAGGCCTCAGGAATCCTCTCGTGCAACTGCACTTGCACTTTGGAAATGACAACGTGATGACAACGTGATGTTCCACGTTCCATGCCGGGTATTTCTGCACCGATTCTCGAACCAGTGTGCCTGCTCTTGTCAGATTTGGAACTGGGTTCCCATGCCAAGTAATTCTGCACCTATATTCGAACACTTGTGCATGCTGTTGTCAAACTTTGGGTTTGGTTCCCCGTGGGGAGAGAGACTTAGATACGGTTAGTTTTGGATCACAGACATCACCAGGGCCTTAGCGGCACCCGTCTTGTGAATTCCATGGAGGGCTGAAGTGAGAGCACATGCGAAGCTGTGGGTCTGGTGTAGACTTAATGAGATAGATAGGGTTCGGTGTAGAGTGATTTTACGGTTAGGGTTACTGTTAGGGTTAGGTCCCACGAGACTTCAAGCACTGACCCCAAACAGAGCAGGTGTTAACCTGAAGAGCTGAGTGTAGTACACACGGGAGGGTGCCCGTCAGTCTTAGTATTTGTGTTCCAAGGCCAACCAGATGTATGGGCCACCCTTTGGGTACGCCTCAGGAATCCTCTCATGCAGCTGCAGTCACGCTTTGGAAAAGACATGGTGATGTTCCGGTTCTATGCCAAGTTTTCCTGCACTGCTTCTGGAGTCCAGGCGTGTGGTGTTGACAGACTTTGGTATTGGGTCCCCATGGGGTGAGAGCCTTAGCTAGGGTTAGGGTTCGCTCCAGGGATGTCGCCATGACCAGAGACTCTAGTCTCGTGATCTTGCTGGAGGGATGAATTGAGTGCCCATGCGAGGGTGCGGGTCAAGTGTAGTGTTCGGATTAGAGATAGGGTTAGGTGTAGGTTGAGGTTTACGATTGGGTTACAGTTTGGGTTAGTGTCAGGTCCCAGGAGGCTCCAGGCACTGAACCCACAGTAGAGATATTGTCTCCCCGAAGGGCTGAGTGGAGGACACAAAGGAGGGTGCTGGTCAGGATTAGTCTTTGGGTTCCAAGGCCAGACAAATGTATGGGTTACTCTTCCAGTAGGCCTCAGGAATCCTCTCGTGCAGCTGCAGTCGCACTTTGGAAATGACATGGTGATGTTCCACATTCCATGCTGAGTATTGTTGCACCGACTTTCAAACCCATGTGGGTGCTGTTGTTAGATTTTGGAATTGGGTCCCCACGGGGAGAGAGCCTTAGCCAAGCTTAGGGTTCAGTCAAGCAAAACCGACAGGGCCAAAGCGACTTCAGTCTCGTGATCTCCCTCGAGGGCTGAGTGAGGGCCCTTGCGAGGGTGGGGTTCAAATATAGGGTTCAGTTAGAGATAGGGTTAGGTGTAGTTGATGGTTATGGTTAGGGTTAAGGTTAGTGTTAGGTCCCAGGAGGTTCCAAGCACTGAACCCACAATAGTGCAGTTGCCTCCCTGAAGGGCTGAGTGGAGTACATAGGGAGGGTGCCGGTCAGTATCAGTTCTTAGGATCCAAGGCCAGAGAGATATATGGGCCACCCTTGGAATAGGCCTCAGGAATCCTGTCGTGCAGCTGCAAACGCACTTTTCAAATGACATGGTGATGTTCCACGTTCCATGCCGAGTATTCACCAATTCTTGAACCCGTGTGCATGCTGTTGTCAGACTTTGGAATTGGGTCCCCATGGGGATAGACACTCAGCTAGGGTCAGGGTGTGGCATAGGGAAGTCGCCAAGGCCAAAGTGACACCAGTGTTGTGAATTCCATGTAGGGCTGAAGTGAGGGCACATGCGGGGCTGTGGATCTGGTTTAGTGTTAGTGTGCTAGATAGGGTTAGGTGTAGGGTGAGGCTTATGGTTAGGGTTATGGTGACATTTAGGGTTAGGTCCCAGGAGGCTCTCCATCCACATAGTTTCAAAGGACAAATTTTATTCTTTTTGATGGCTATATATATATATATATATATATACACACACACACACACACACACGTATACATATATACATATACATATTTATACTATGTATATGTGTATGTATATATATATTTGTGTGTGTATATATATATATGTATCTATGTATACCACATCTTTATCCATTCATCCATCGATGGAGATTAGGGCTTTTTCCATACTTTACCTATGTTGATAGTACTGCTATAAACTTTGGGGTTCACGTGTCCCTTTGAAATAGCACATCTGTATCCTTTGGATAAATACCTAGTAGTGCAACTGCTGGGTTGTAGGATAGTCCTCTTTTTCATTTTTTGAGGAACCTACATACTGTTTTCCAGAGTGGCTGCACCAGTTTGCATTCCCACCAGCAGTTCAAGAGTTCCTCTTTCTCCATTTCCTCGCCAACATCTGTTGTTGCCTGAGTTGTTAATGTTAGCCATTCTCACAGGGGTGAGGGGGTGTTTCATTGTGGTTTTAATTTGTATTTCCCTGATGATGAGCGATGTTGAGCATTTTTTTCATGTGTCGGTTGGCCATCTGGATGTCTTCCTTGGAGGAGTGTTTGCTTATGTCTTTGCCCATTTCTTCACTGGATTACCTTTTTTTGGGGTGTTGAGTTTGGTGTGTTCTTTAGAGATTTTGAATACTAATCCTTTATCTCATATGTCGTTTGCAAATATCTTCTCCCATTCTGTTGGTTGCCTTTTAGTTTTGTTGATGGTTTCCTTCTCTGTGCGGAAGCCTTTTTATTTTGATGAGGTCCTAATCATTCATTTTTGCTTTTGTTTCCCTTGCCTCTGGAGATGTGTTGCGTAAGAAGTTGTGGAAGCCAACATTAACAGGCTTTGCCTGCTTTCTCCTTGAGGATTTTGATGCCTTCCTATCTTCCATTTAGGTCTTTCATCCGTTTTGAGTGTCTTTTTGTGTGAGAAAGTGGTCCAGGTTCATTCTTCTGCATATCACAGTCCAGTTTTCCCAGCACACTTGCTGAGGAGACTGTCTTTATTCCATTGATATTCTTTCTTTTGGTCAAAGATTAGTTGGCCATACATCGTGGGTCCAATTCTGTGTTCCTGTTCTGTTCCACTGATCTGAGTGTCTGTTCTTGTGCCAGTACCGTACTGTCTTGATGATTACAGCTTTGTAATATAGCTTGAAATCCAGGATTGTGATACCTCCTACTTTGGTTTTCTTTTTCAAGATTGCTTTGGCTATTGAGGGTCTTCTCTGGTTCCATACAAATTGGAGGATTGTTTGTTGTAGCTCTGTGAAGAATGCTGGTGTTATTTTGAGAGGTATTGCACTGAATATGTAGATTGCTTTGGTACTATGGACATTTTAACAATATTTGTTCTTGCTATCCAGGAGCATGGAATGTTTTTCATTTTTGTGTGTTTGTCATCTTCAATTTTTTCATAATCTTTCTATAGATTTCAGTATAGATTTTTCACCTCTTTGGTTAGATTTATTCCTAGGTGTTTTATGGGTTTTGGTGCAATTGTCGACGGGATTGATTCTGTGATTTCTCTTTCTGTTGCTTCATTGTGTACAAGAATGCAACTAATTTCTGTGCGTTGATTTTATATCCTGCCACTTTGCTGAATTCATGGATCATTTCTAGCAGTTTTTTGGTGGAATCCTTTTATCAAGAAAGGATGCTGTATTTTGTCAAATGCTTTCTCTGCATCTACTGAGTGCATCATGTGGTTCTTGTCCCTTCTTTTATTGATGTGATGAATCACATTGATTGTTTTGTTGATATGGATCCAGCCTTGCATTCCAGGCATATAAATCCCACTTGGTCGTGGTGAATAAAGTTTAAATGTATTGTTGGATCTGGTTGGCTAATATCTTATGGAAGATTTTTGCGTCCATGTTCATCATGAAAATTGGTCTGTACTCTCCTTCTTAGTGGGGTCTTTGTCTGGTTTTGGAATCCAGGTAATGCTGATTCATAGGAAGAGTTTGGAAAGTTTTCCTTCCATTTCTATTTTTGGGACAGCTTCAAGAGAATAGGTATTAACTCTTCCTTAAATGTTTGATAGAATTCCCCTGGAGAGACATCTGGCCCTGGGCTCCTGTTTTTCTGGGAGATTTTTGATTACTAATTCAATTCTTTACTGGTTATGGGTCTGTACAAATTTTCTTTCTTCCTCTTTCAGTTTTCGTAGTTTATATATTTCTAGGAATTGTCCATTTCTTCCACATTGCCCATTTTATTGGTATATAATTGCTGATAATATTCTCTTATTATTGTTTGTATTTCTGCTGTGTTGGTTGTGATCTCTCCTCTTTCATTCTTGATTTTATTTATTTGGGTCCTTCCCTTTTTCTTTTGGATCCAACTGGCTGGTGGTTTATCAATTTTATTAATTATTTCAAAGAACCAGCTTCTGGTTACATTGATCTCTTCTACTGTTTGTGTGTTGGGGGCAGGGGGTTATTGTTTGTTTTTGTTCTCAGCTTCGACAGCATTGATTTTTGCTGTAATCTTTATCATTGTTTGTCTTCTGCTGGATTTGGTTTTTATTTGTTGATCTTTTTTCCATCTCTTTAATGTATAAGGTTAGGTTGTGTATCTGAGACCTTTCTTCCCTCTTTAGGAAGGCCTGGATTGCTATAAACTTCCTCTTATGACAACGTTTGCTGCATCCCAGAGGTTTTGGGCTGTGGTGTTATCAGTTTCACTGGCTTCCATGTACTTTTTAATTTTCTCTTTAACTTCTTCTTTCACCCATTCATTTTTTTTTAGTTTTTATTATTTACAATTTACATCCAAATTAGTTACCATATAGTGCAATAGTTATTTCTTGAGTAGATTCCTTAGTGCCCCTTACCCATTTAGCCCATCTCCCCCCCCCCCCACAAACCCTCCAGTAACCCTCTGTTTGTTCTCCATATTTATGTGTACGCTTCTGTTTTGTACCCCTCCCTGTTTTTATATTATTTTTGCTTCCCTTCCATTATGTTCATCTGTTTTGTCTCTTAAAGTCCTCCTATGAGTGAAGTCATATGATTTTTGTCTTTCTCTGACTACTAATTTCACTTAGCATAATACCCTCCAGTTCAATCCATGTAGTTGCAAATGGCAAGATTTCATTCTTTTTGATTGCTGAGTAATACTCCATTATACACACACACACACACACACACACACACACACACACACATCTTCTTTATCCATTCATCCATCAGTGGACATTTGGGCTTCTTCCATATTGAGTTTTACTGTAATTTGGCTTTGGAGGCTTTTTGTTCATTGGGTGAAGTGAGCACAGCATATTTGCTTGCCCCTTACCACAGCAGAGTGGGGGCCTCTGGGAGCCAAACCTCTTTCTGACCAATGAGATTCCAATTGGCTATTGTTGATAGTGATGCTATAATCATGGGGGTGCATGTGTCCCTTCTAAACAGCACACCTGTATCCCTCGGATAAATACCTAGTATTGCAATTGCTGCGTCATAGGGTAGTTCTCTTTTTAGCTTTTTGAGGAGCCTCCATACTGTTTTCCAGAGTGGCTGCACCAGCTTGCATTCCACCATTCAATTTTTAGTAGGATGTTCTTTAGTCTACAAGTATTGGTTACCTTTCCCAATTGTTTCATAGCATTGGGGTCTGAAAATATGCATGGTATGATCTCTATCTTTTTGCACTTGTTGAGTACAAGTAAACATAAAATTATTTATGTTTATTTATTTTAGACAGAGTGTGAGTGGAGGAGGGGCAGAGAGAGAGGGAGACACAGAATCCAACACAGGCCTCAGGCTCTGAGCTGTCAGCACAGAGTCTGACACAGGGCTCAAACTCACAAACCATGAGATGACGACCTGAGCTGAAGTTGGATGTTCAACTGACTGAGCCCCCAGGCACCCACTTTAATGAAATTTTAAATGACACCCTTCGAAGTGCACTTGCTACCTTGCAAACTCAGAGAAAGAAATGTGAAGAATCAGGAAGTGGTAAGGGTTGGCTGCTGAGTTTTACTGTAATTTGGCTTTGGAGGCTTTTTGTTCATTGGGTGAAGTGAGCACAGCATATTTGCTTGCCCTTTACCACAGTAGAGAGTGGGCCTCTGGGAGCCAAACCTCTTTCTGACCAATGAGTTGGAATTTTACTGGGACCGCCAAAATGAGTTTTGCTATTTCAGGGACTATGAGTTCTCTTTTATTTTCACAACTAGGTAATTATCACATCATTCAATTCTGCCCTCCAAGATATGTAGAAAATACCCAAATATAGTTAAGAGAGAAAGGGTGATAGCCAAAGTGTATAATCCTTTCCCTTTTAAAAAATATGTTTAAATTATTCTTTATGATTTTTTTAATTTTAGTGAGGGAGGCATGCAAGCAGGGGAGAGGGGCAGAGGAAAAGAGAGAGAATCTTAAGCAGGATTCACGCTCAGTGTGGAGCCCAACACAGGTCTGGATCACATGATCCTACAATCATGACCTGACCCAAAATAGGGTCTGATGCTCAAATGACTGAGCCACCCAAGTGCTCCATAGTCTCTTTCTCTCTGAAGGCTGAATAGTGAGTTTTCAATGTGAATGGGGGGATAAACATGCACACATACATATGTATACCACTAAGAAAGCCATTTATGACTTGTTAGACATGAACTATTTTCCACCATCTTTGTCTTCTAGTTATATTCATGCTTCAAGGTCTTTGTTCATTGCAATGCACGATCTTGCTGTGTGAGGTACAAATTGTTGTGTGATCAGTTTTCCGTGAAAGTCTTTCCTCGTATCTGCCTTAAACACAAGATGCAAATGTTGAATTCGAGGATGTAGAGCTAAGACCCTTGAGGTCCAATAACTGTCAACTAGAAGTTATATTTTCTGTTGGGGAGAAATCCCCATATGATGGCAATGACTTTGCATTGGTAAGGGAAAGAATACTTTCATGACTTCGTGGTTCTTGCCTTTTTTCTGTCTCACCAAAATCAAGACTCAGGTCATGTGCACGTTTATCAAGAAAACACTTTTTCTTTTTCCAGAAAATAAAAAGGCCCTGGAAGACAAGTGTGATGCATTGAGGTCTGTGAAAGCCACAAAGGAAGCAAAAGTCAAACAGCTGAAGGAGAAAGCACATAACCTGGAAGAATTCTATGAACAAAGAAAAGTGCCTACTAAAAGTAAGATGGGGGCGCCTGGGTGGCTCAGTCAGTTGAACGTCCAACTTCGGCTCAGGTCATGATCTCACGGTCCAATAACTGCTAGAACTGATAAATGAATTCAGCAATGTCACAGGATACAAAATCGTTGTACAGAAATCTGTTGCATTTCTAAACAATGAAGCAGTAGAAAGAGAAATTAAGAAAACAGTCCCATTTACAGTTGTACACCAAATAATAAGGTATCTATCAATAAATCTAACCAAAGTGGTGAGCGACCTGTACTCTGAAAACTGTAAAACAGTGATGAAAGAAATGAAGGATATTCCATACTCATGGATCAGAAGTACAAATTTCCTGAAAATGTCTACACTTCCCAAAGCAACTGACACAATTAATGCAATGGCCATCAAAATAGCAACAACATTTTTCATGGAACTAGAACAGTCCTGAAATTTGTACGGAACCATAAAGACCCCAATCTTCAGAGTGAACAACCTTTATGTGAAGTGGTAATTATGGATGGCGTTATGCCTCTGGATCTTCTGCTCCACAACACGGTAACTCTGGCCTAAGCATTTGAACGGTAGACATATCCCAAACAGGGATCATTCTACAAAATACATTCTACAAACGTACCCTCAAAACTTTGCAGATTATGAAAAATATGGAAAAATCTAAACATCGTCATGGTCAAGTGGAGCCTAAGGAGACAGGATGACTGTAATGTGCCAGCTGGGATGAGTCTGGGACAGAAGAGGTTAAAACCGAAGCAATCTGAATACAAATATAAACTTTAGTTAATACTACCATATCTCTTCGGGATATTGATTGTGATCATGTATCAACTCATAAGACATCAATAGTCAGAAAACAGTCTGATGTATGTGGAGACTCAATAATGTCTTCCCAATTTTTCTGGTAACTAGAAACCCATCACGAATGAACAGATTATTAGTAATCATGGTTTTATGTTTTCAACACATATGACTAGTTCTAGTATTAGTTACTAGTGATGGCCAAGTACCTATTCTTGTTCTTACTATTGTGTAATTTAAATATCATTCATGGTACAGAAAACTGAATGCATGATATACACTTCATGGAAACATCTACTTGACATATTTTAAGATAACATATGTATATACCACTGTATTACGTGGTATGTAAATTAAGTGTTTTTTCTGACATTGAATGGCTTTCCATAAAGGTGGTTATCCTAGATAATGAATGATACTCAGATTTTATAGGATGTACTTCACATCATGCCTGAACATTGTCAAAAAAAAAAAAAAAAAAAAAAAACATGTACACACGGCCAGATGGATCATTGTGACTGGCTCACTTATTATAAAAAATCCTTGCTTTAATATTTTCATGCATATTTTTAGCAGGAACACAAGAGAATGAAATATTTCCAAAGCAAAGAGATATTCAAAGACTGGAAGAATGATACGGAGTTCAAGGGGTTTCAGAAGGAAAAGATGTGACCATGAAGTGGCAGTCACAGGCAAGCAGCTTTCTCTGGTCCACTTTGACAGGTTTTCAGGAGGGGATGTCCATCACAGCATGTGATCTACAAAAGGGTAAGACCCAGAAGTACCAGAGGGAAAGACAACACTTTAGGAAGAGGTGACTTGGAAAGGGTGCTTCTGTACATAAGTGATGCCTCAGCAACCTGGCTGGGGGTCCCTGGGTCAAAGATTTCAGAAGACCAGCAATAACCCAGAATCACTAAGATCTTAGAGCCACAGAGTTGATCTTCATCTATGATTAGGAGATGATGTTTTATAGGATATGATCATCGGGCCGGCAGGAGATGGCTAAAATATTATTTAGGGCTATATTTTAATAAAAAAATGGATGTGTAAACATTTGGGTTTGGAATGTTAAGAAAAATCACAGGCCCATCATGGAGTTACTTACGTTAAGGCCCCATGTCACTAAACCTAATTTCATTCCTGTAGGAATGTAACCTTTAACCAGTCAGCAAAGAATTTCCTAGTCAGTGCTGGAAATTTAACTGATAGACCCCTGCCATTCCCCTCAGGGAGAAAATCTTGCCTAAATAAGGTATTCCATGCCACTAAATTTGTTTTAAGTTTATTTATTTTGAGAGAGACAGAGAGCACATGCAAGGGAGGGGCAGGAATAGAGGGAGAGAGAGAGAATTCCACGACAACGAGGTCATGATCTGAGCCAGGATCAAGACTCAGACACTTAACCAAGCCATCCAGACACCCCGAGAATTTGGCATTTCAAAATTTAGCAGGCTTGGCTGGGATATAGCCCTAGGAGCACTGGCCTACTCCTTGAGAGAAGGCAGCAAATTACTTGCAGGCAGATGGCATGGAAACAGTGGTCTGTACATTGCCTGGTGTACACAGTGGGGAGATTATACACTGATCATGGAGAGCATCCCTGAGAGGCAGTGTTCACAAGAGGGGACAAAGGAGCTAGGACAGAGGAGCTGGGTGGCTCCATTTTCCTCCTCTTCCCCACAGCATAAACACAGAGCCATCCGCTGGAAACAGTTCCATCCCCACACTGGCTGCCTAAGCTGCTTACACCAACCCCACATTCCTGTGCTCTGGTGAGACTGGCCTTCTAGGTCAATCAGGCTTGCCTCAGTCCCAATGCAGGTGTCCCCTTTCCCAGAAGACCAGCAGAAGCCCGTGACCACACCACCTCTCTTGACCAGACAGTTCCGCAGGGCTTCACTTCGAGTGGCAGTCGTTTCAAGTCTCATTTAATGAGCAGATCGGAGCAGACCTAGATAAAACTCAGCACATTCTGGCCAAGGACCATACATTGCCCATACAACTGGTCTGAAGGATAGTGTAGAAGAACACAAAACAGTGCATGCAACACACACCAAAGACAATCCCTGATGTGTCAGGCCCTGGACACTAGATGACCTCCTCTTCATAAAGCCATTCATCTCACAGGCAGGTAACATAATGAGCTTTTGTAACACAGAGAAGCAAATACTCAGCCAAAATTCCAAGACAAGAGGAATGCATCCCAAATGAAAGAACAAGATAAGGTCATGGCCAGAGAAATGGAAGGAACACTTCCAAACTCATTCTATGAGGCCAGCACGGCCTTGAGTCCAAACTGGACAAAGACCCCACCAAAAAGGAAAACCACAGACCAATTTCCCTGATGAACCTGAATGTAAAAATTCTCAACAAAAATTAGCAAACCGGATCCAACAATACATACAAATAATAATTCACCACAATGAATTGGATTTATTCCTGGGATGCACGACCGATTCAATATCTGCAAATCAACTGATGTGATACATCACATTGATAAAAGAAAGGATAACAACCACATGATCCTCTCAATAGATGCAGAAAAAGCATTTGACAAAATGCAGCATCCTTTCTTGATGAAAAAAAAGCACTCATGAGAGGAGGGATAGAAAGATCTTGCCTCAATATCAGTATGTCCAGATACGAAAGTCCCATAGCTAATACCATCTTCAATGAGGAAAAACTGAGAGCCTTCCCCCTAAGGTCAGGAACATGACTGCGATGTCCACTCTCACCACTGTTATTCAACATACTATTGGAAGTCCTAGCCTCAGCAATCAGACAACAAAAAGAAATACAAGGTGTCCAAATTGGCAAGTAGGAGTCAAACCTTCCTTATTCACAGGCATGATACATTCCATGGAAAATCCAAAAGACCCCACCGAAAAGCTGCTAGGACTGATACAGGAATTCAGGAAAGTCTCAGATTATAAAATCAATATACAGAAGTTGTATGCATTTCTATACACCAATAATGAATCAGCAGAGAGAAATCTAGGATTGATGTACTTCACAACTGCACTGAAAAACATAAAATACCCAGGGATAAACCTAACCAAAGAGGTAAAAGATCAGTACACTTGAAACAATAGAGGGGCACCTGGGTTGCTCAGTCAGTTAAGCCCTGACTTCAGCTCAGGTCATGATCCCTCACTTGTGGGTTCGAGTCCCGCTATGGGCTCTGTGCTGAAAGCTCAGAGCCTGGAGCCTGCTTCCGAGTCTGTGTCTGTCTCTCTGCCCCTCCCCTGCTCATGCACTCTCTCTTTCTCTCTGTCGCTCTGTCTCAAAAATAAACATTAAAAAAATAAAGGAACAAGCCATACAACATCTATGAAAGAAACTGAAGAAGTACAAAGAAATGGAAAAGCATTCCATGCGCGTGGATTAGAAGAACAAACATTGTTAAAATATCAATACTATCCAAAGCAATCAACACATTCAATGCAATCCTTATTAAAATAACAACAGCATTCTTCACAGAGCTAGAACAAACAACCCTAAAATTTGTAGGGAGCCAGAAAAGACCCTAAATAGCCAAAGTCATGTTGAAAAAGAAAACAAAGCTGGCAACATTACAATTCTTGACTTTATGGTGTATTAGAAAGCCACAATCATCAAGACAGTATGGTACGGGCACAAAAACGGACACAGACATCAATGGAACGGAATAGGGAACCCAGAAATGGACCCTCAAACATATAGCCCAGTAATCTTTGATAACGCAGGAAAGAATATCCAACGGAAAAACAAAAGTCTCTTCAGCCAATGGTACTGGGAAAACTGGACAGTGAGAAGAATGAACCTGGACTATGTTCTTAAACCACACACACACACACACACACACCTCAAAATGGATGAAAGATCTAAATGTAAGAAAGGGACCATCAAAATCCTAGAGGAGAAAAGAGGCATTCTACCTCCTTGATCCTGGCCACAGCAACTCCTTGTTTGTCATGTCTCTGAAGCAAGGGCAATAAAAACCAAAATGAACTACTGGGACCTCAAGATAAAAAGCTTCTACACAGCAGAGGACACAATGAGCAAAACTAAAAGGCAACTGAATGAAATGGGAGAAGATATTTGCAGGTGACATATCAGATAAAGGGTTAGTACCCCAAATCTATAAAAAATTATCACACTCAACACCCAAAAACCAAATAATCCAGTGAAGAAATGGGCAAAAGACATGAAGAGACACTTTAACAAAGATGACATCCAGAATGGTCACACATGAAAAGATGCTCAATCTCACTCGTCATCACTGAAATACAAATCAAAACCATAATGAGATATCCCCTCACACCTATCAGAATGGCTAAAATTAACATCTCAGGAAACGACAGATGTTGGCAAGGATGCAGAGAAAGGGAACGGTTTTGCAATGCTGGTGGGAATGCAAAGTGGTGTAGCCACTCTGGGAAATAGTATGGAGATGCGTCAAAAAACTAAAAATAGAACTACACTAGGACCCAGCAATTGCACTACTAGGTATTTATCCAAAGGATACACTAACGCTGACTCAAAGTGGCACATGCACTCCAATGTTTATAGCAGCATTATCAACAATAGCTAAATTATGCAAAGAGCCCAAATGTCCATTGACAGATGAATGGATAAAGAAGATGTGGTATATTCATACAATGGACTATTACTCGGCGATCAAAAACAATGAAATCTTGCTATTTGCAACAACGTGAATGGAACCGGACTTTATTATGCTAAGCAAAATATGTCAGAGAAAGACACACATCATATGATTTCTCTCTTCTGTGCAATTTAATACAACTGATGAACGTAGTGAAAGGAAAGCAAAAATAAGATTCAAACAGAGAGGGATTCAAACGATCTAAGAGACTCTTAAATACAGAGAAGAAACTCAGGGTTCCAGGAGGGTTACTGAATAGGGGTATGGGCTAAATGGGTGATGGGCATTAGGGGCAGCACTTGGGATGAGTATTGGGTATATTTTGTACTTGACGGATCACTAAATTCTACTGCTGAAACTGTATTCGACTATAAGGTAACTAACTTGGGCTTAAATTTAAAAAAGAAGAAATACTAAAAAGAAGTAAAGAAATGTACTACCAGTCAAAAGAAAGGAATATTTAAATCGGGCTCTTTGAGTGGAAATGAAAGACTAAAAGTGTTACAGACAAGAAAGGATCAGAGAAAACATCAAGAAACAATGGCAAAACAACTAGTAGAATGGGACTAAATATATACCTATCAATAATCACTCTGAATGTTCATGGACTAGAAGCTCCAATCAAAAGACATTGGATAGGGCGTCAAAATGGACAAAACAAACAAACAAAAACAACACCTATCTAGATGCTGCCTACAAAGCCTTATTTGGACTTAAGTCACCTGCAGATTTAAAGAAAGGGAATGAAGAAACATTTATTATGCCAATAATGTCAAAAGAAAACCAGTAGCAATACTTATATCAGGAAAAATAAACTTTAAAACCAGGCTCTATTTTGGTACCCTTTGGGTAAATACCTAATAGTGACATTGCATGCACCCAGTATTTATAGCAGCATTAACAGTAGCCAAACTATGGAAAAGCCCAAGTATCCATCAATTGATGAAGGTATAAAGTTGTGGTGTGTGTGTGTGTGTGTGTGTGTATACATATGTATACGCATATCTATGTTCATATATACATATATACGTATATACAATGAAATATAACTCAGCTTCAAGAAGAATGAAATCTTGCCATTGGCAACAATGTGGATGGAGCTAGAATGTATTATCCTAAGTGAAATATGTCAATCAGAGAAAGACAAATATATGATTTCACTCATGTGGAATGTAAGAAACAAAACAGATGAAAACATTGGAAGGGGGCAGGAAAAGAGAAGAGTGGTAACAAAGCACATGAGTCTCTTAATGTTGGAGAAAAAAACTGAAGGTTGATGGAGGGAGATGGGTCAGCGCTGGGCTAGATGTGGGACGAGTATTAAGGAGAGCACTTGTTGTGATGAGCACTGGGTGTTGTATGTAAGGGATGAATCAGCGAATTCTACTCTCGAATCCGAGAATGCGCTGTATGTCAACTAAGACTTAAATAAAAATAAATAAATAAATAAATAAATAAATAAATAAAGCTATAATAAGAGATGAAGATGGACACTATCTCATACTAAAGGGGACGGCCAAACAAGAATATCCAATCATTGTAAATTTTGATGCACCCAACATGCGATCACCAAGTATATAATACATTTAACAACAACCATAAAGGAACTCATTTATAATAATATAACGATAGTAGAGGACTTTAACACATCGTCACATCAATGGACAGAAACTGTAAACAGAAAATCAACAAGGAAACAATGGCTTTGAATGACACACTGGACCAGACAGGTTTAACAGATATATTCAGAACACTCCATACTAAAATGGCAGAGTACACATTCTTTTCAAGTGCACATGGGGCATTCTCCAGAATTGATCACATTCTAGGTCACAAATCAGGCCTCAAGAGGTACCCAAAGACAGAGATCAGACCAAGCATCTTTTCTGACCACAAAGCTAGGAAACTTGAAGTCCACCACAAAAAAGCAGGGGCGGGGGGGGGGGGGGGGGTAGGGAGGGAAGGCCACAAATAAAGGGAGGTTAAATAACATGCTACTAAATGAATAAGCCAAACAGGAAATCACTGAGAAAATACACTGAAACAAATGAAAATGGAAATACACTGGTAAAAACCTTTGGAATGCGGAAAAAGCAATCTGAGATGGAAGTATATAGCAATACAAGCCTACCTTAAAGAGTAAGAAAAATCTCAATCCTAATTTACAACTAAAGGAATGAGAAGAAGAATGGCATAAGGAAGGAAATAATAGAGATTAAGGCAGAAATAAGGAATATAGAAACCAAAAAGACACTAGACCAAATCAATGAAACCAGGGGCTGGTTCTTAGCAAGCAATAATCAACTTGAAAACCTCCTAGGCAGACTTTTCACAAAGAAGAGAGAAAGGACTCAAGTAAATAAAATCACAAAGGAGAAATAAGAGTCAACACCACAAAAATATAATTAGAAGATAATACTATGAAAAACTATATGCAACAAATTGGACACTCTGAGAAAAAAGGACAAATTCCTAGAAACATACAAACTACCAAAACTGAAACAGGAAGATAAATAAAATCTGAAAACAGAAAGAAATCAAATCAGTAATTAAAAAAATCTCCTCCCAAACACAAGAGTTCAGGGCTAGATGGCTTCACTCATGAATTCTACCATCCATTTAAAGAAGAGGTAATATGTATTCTGCTCGAATTATTACAAAAAATAAAAAAGAAGGAAAACATACAAATTCATCTTATGAGGCCATCATTACCCTGATACCAAAACCAGATAAAGCCTCCACTAAAACTTAAAGCTGCAGCGGCACCTGTGTGGCTCAGTTGGTTGACTGTCCAACTCTTAATTTCAGAATAGGACATTATCTTGCGGTGTGTAGGTTCCAGTCCCACATTGGATCCTGCCATGACAGTGTGGGGCATGGCCAGGATTCTCTCTCTCCCTGTCTCTCTGCCCCTACCTCACTTTTATGTACTCTAAGTAAAGAAATAAACATTTAAAAAATGTTTAAAAAATTTTTAATAAAACTGCAGACCAATAGCTTGATGAGTATGTATGCACAAATTCTCATTAAAATACCTTCAAATTAAAGTCAACAATACATTAGTAGAATCATTTACCATAATCAAGAGGGATATATTCCTGGGCTGCAAGGGTGGTTCCACATTCACAGATCAATCAACATGATGCACCACAGTAGTAGAAGAAAGGATACGAACAATATGATGCTTTCAACAGATGCAGGAAAACCTTTTGACAAAATGTCACATCCATTGATGATAAAAACCCTCAGCAAAGTACATTGAGACTCAACCTACCTGCAAATAATAAAGGTCATCTAGGAAAAACCCACAACTAATCTCATTCTCAATGGGGAAAAATTGAAAGTTTTTCCTCCAAGGTCAGGGACAAGACAGGGATGACCCCTCTCACCACTGTTATTCCACATAGTACAGCAAACCCTAGCCACAGCCATCAGACAACAAAAAGAAATAAGAGGCATCCAAATCGGCAAGGAAGAAGTAGCACTTTCGCTATTTGGAACTGACATGATGTGCTCCATAAGAAACATGAAAGACTCCCTTAACAATTGCTAGAATTGATATATGAATTCGACAAGTCACAATATTCAGAAATCAATGTACATAAATGTATTGCATTTCTATACACGAATCATGAATTAACACAGAGAGAAAGTAAGGGATCAATCCCATTAACAGGTTCACAAATACCACAAGATAGCAGGAATATACTAAACAAAGAGGTGAAAGACCTATACTCTAAAGGCTATGAAACACTGATGAAAGAAATGGAAGAGGACACAAAGAAAAGGAAATACATTTCATGTTCATGGATGGGAAGAACAAAACACTGTTAAAATGTCTACACTCCTCAAAACAATCTGCACATGTAATGAAATACCTATCACACTAACAAAAACATTTGTCAAAGAACTAGAACAAATAATCTCAAAATTTGTATGGAACGACAAAGACCCCAAACAGCCAAAACAAACTTGAAGAAGAAAACTAAACCTGCAGACATCACACTTCCAGACTTTAGGTTATATTACAAAGCTGTACTGAACATAACAGTATGGTACCAGCAAACAAAAACAACAAAAATACGCAGAGATCAATAGAATGGAAACCCAGAAATGAATTCACACGTATATGGTCAATTAATTCTCAACACAGCAGGAAAGTATATCCAATGGAAAAAAAAAAAAAAAAGATAGTCTTGGGACACATGGGTGGCTCCAAAGCATGTGATTGTGGATTCAGCTCAGTTTATGATCTCAGGGCAGTGCAGAGCATGCGTGGGATTCTCTCTCTCCATTTCTCTCTGCCCCTCTTCTGCATGCTCTCTCTCTCTCTCAAAAATAAACACATAAACTTTAAAAAAGTCTCCTCAAGGGGCGCCTGGGTGGCTCAGTCAGTTAAGCGTCCTACTTCAGCTCAGGTCAACATCTCGCGGTCCGTGAGTTCGAGCCCCGAGTCGGGCTCTGGGCTGATGGCTCAGAGCCTGGAGCCTGCTTCCAGATCTGTGTCTCCCTCTCTCTCTGCCCCTCCCCCGTTCATGCTCTGTCTCTCTCTGTCCCAAAAATAAATAAACGTTAAAAAAAAAAATTTAAAAAAAAGTCTCCTCAACATATGGTTTTGTAAAAACTAGACAGCAACCTGCAAAACAAAAACAACGGACCACTTCCTTACAACATACACAAAAATAAATCCAACACGGATAAATACCTATGTGTGAAACCTGAAACCATAAAAATCCCAGAGGATACCTAACACAGGCAGTATCTTATTTGACTTTGTCTGCAAACGTCTTTGTAGATATATCTCCTGAGATAAGGGAAACACAAGCAAAAATAATGGGACTTCATAAAAATAAAAAGCTTCTGTCACCAAAGAAATAGTCAACAAAAATAAAACACCTACAAGAATAATATTTGTAAACGACATCTGATAAAGGGTTAGTGTCCAAAATATATAAAGTTATACAGCACCCAAAAAATGAAAAATCCAATTAAAAATGGGCAGACGACATGAATGGACATTTTCCCAAGGAAGACATACACATAGCCAAGAGACACATGCAAAGATGCTCAACATTACTCATCTTCAGGCAAACACAATTCAAAACTACAATGAGATAACACATGACATCTGTCAGAATGACTAAAATCAATGAAGGATGAAACAGCAGGTGTTGCAAGGATAAGGGGAAAGAGAAACCCTCTTGCACTGTGGGTAGGAATGCAAACAGGTGGAGCCACTCTGGAAAACATCATGGAGATTCGTTAAAAAAAAAAAAAATGGAAATAGAACTACCTTACGATCCAGCAATTTCACTACGAAGTATTTCCACAAAGAATACAAAAATAATCCTTCAAAGGGATACATGCACCCTGATGTGTGCAGCAGCATTTTCTACAAGAGCCAAATTACAGAAACTGCCCAAACATCCATCAACTGATGAATAAACTGAGATGCAGTGTATGGAATGTAATATTATTTAGCCGTAAAAACAGGAAATCTTGTCATTGGCCACGAGGTGGATGGAGCGAGAGAACATTATACTGGGTGAAATAAGCCTGTCAGAGAAAGACAAATAGCAGATGATTTCACTAACACGTGGAAATGAAACAAAACAAAGGGGGGCGGGGAGGAGACAGTGACAAACAGACTCTTCACTGGGAAACAAACTGAGGGCTTCCACAGCGAGGTGGGGAATGGGTGAAACAGCTGCTGGGGATTAAGAATGCACCTGGGATGAGCACCGGGTGACTTGTTGAAGTGGTGCTCTATATTGGACACCTGAAACTAATATTACACTGTGTCTTCACTCACTGGAATTTAAATTAAAAGATAACCTAAGGTTAATGACCCCTACCTACCAGGTTTTCCGTAGTTTTCAATCACTTCACTAGGTTGGAAAAATAACCACGAAATTTTTAAAAAAGCATGTATGATGTGGGGGACAGTTGTGCCCTTACCTCGGTCTCTGGTTCCAGCAGGACGCAGAAACTGGGTCCCAGCTCATTCTTCTAGAAGGTCCTGAGATGAGCATTTCATGTGTTCACGTCCTAACGGAATGCAGCTCCCAGTGCTTCTGAACTTCTGTCAGGGTTTCTTCCCGGAAACGAGCCTGAATCTGGAACAAACCATCGACTGCATCGATGAGGTGATGTCGTGGGATCCTGCAATCCACGAGACCTTTAGTAAAATACGTCTTGTTCAAATACTGCCTGGGAAGGGGAGGAATGAAACATGGGGACAGCCCAGAAAATGCAAGGGCCTGTGCTGCTCAGCAACCAGCTTGCCCAGGGAGGCCACCCAGCACCCCCTCCTCAGCACTCAGTACAACAAGGCAGCTCCTCTCTGGCGACTCAGGAGATGCCAAGTTGCTGCAAAGCTCCCAAGGTCTCCCCTGGGGCGGGCGGCAGAACCCGCTGGAAAGGCAGCTCTGCTCTCTGTCCTGAGGCAGCGGCAGAGGCCCTGTGTCCTCCGGGAGCAACAGCAACCCTTCCTGCTCTGAGGTTTCCTGGGTCAGAAAAGCCGACGGTGCGCCCTCTGCTGGCCATCACTGCCCAGGCAGAGGAACCCGCCCTCCGGGTGTGTGGGGCTCGAGCTCTCTCTGCTGGTCACCATGGGAATTCCTGCAATGTTGAAAGCCCTGGTCGCTCAGCTGAGGGCTGGAAGGTGCCCTGGGCAACCCAGCCTGTTCTCCACATTGGGAAGGGTCTTAGTGACAGGGCCTGGAACACAAAAAATCTTTTCCTTCTCCTTTCTTGTGAGTGAAGAATGAAACCGAATTTATTAATGTAATGACATCATTTGTAATGCTTTATGTAACGTTCCCAGAAAAATAGACCCGCAATTTACACTAGCTGAACAAGAGGTAATCGTGTTTACCACCAAAGTGTTTAGGTTAAATAAAGAATTAACACCTTTGAGAGAGAGATACCAGCTTCCAGCTATGGAATGAATGAATCCTAGGGATACAAGGGACAGCCAATGGAAGAGAGTCCATCCTGTAATAATACTGTTGCATGCTTCTACATGATAGCTACACTTGTGCTTAAGTACCACATAATTTACAGACCTATGGAATGACTACAATGTATGCCTGAAACTAATACAACAAATGTGTGAACAATAAACTATCATTCCTGGGGCGCTTGGGTGGCTTAGTCAGTTAAGCGTCCGACTTCCACTCAGGTCATGATCTTGCAGTCCATGAGTTTGAGCATCAGGCTCTGTCCTGACAGCTCAGAGCCTGGATCCTGCCTCAGATTTGGTGTCTCCTGCTCTCTCCACCCCTTCCCCACTCAGGCTCTCCAAAAAAAAAAGAAAAACAGAAACATTATATATTAAAAAATCATTCCTAATTTAGAATCTGTGAAATTCCACTTATACCAGATTCTCTAACATCACCATCTTGATGTTGAAAGCTTATCTGAAAAGTCACTAATGATATCTTTGATGACACATACGTGACAAGGTCGGAATGCAACTTACAGGGAGCTACACATCTGTTATGAATTTACTGTATTTATCCTTGGCTAATATTTCCAATGAAATGTGCTTTAGGCATACAGATGGATGAAATAATGTCCATTGGTCATATAGGTCAAATTCCTATAGGACCATTATGCCTTCAATTACTAATTGCCATCTCTTCAGAATTAAAGCTGGGAGAAGAAAATGTCTTTGAATTTGATGTAAGAGAAGACTATGGTGTTTTAAAGGGTTCACCTACCATCTGGCATCCTCAGTTTGGCAGTGGACAGGAGGATAGAAACCCACGATCTTGATGCACACCGCTAGCTCCAGAGGGAGAATATGGACCTTCTTGTCAAATACTTCTTATCACTATCAGCAGTTCAACTCTGCCAGGTCCAGACTGCCAGACCTGGAGGCAACACAATGCCTGATGCCTGGGTTCAGAACATGAGGAAGGCCAGCTGGTAGGGAGCGGCGGGGAAATCCAACAGGGCCTGGGGCAGTGAGGGAGATGGGTCCGGGTCCCCTCCCCACAGGGCGGGCTCTGGAGTTTACCTGCCAAAGAGCAGCACACTCTCTCTCAAGACATCCCTCTCCATGACAGAACATGAGGATGAGCCCCACAATTCCAGGAGAAATGAGGGATACCCATCTTTTCAAATGCAATGACCTCTGCAAAGCTTGACCCCAGGGATGTTGGAGTCTTGGACTCACAGAACTCTGATGCCCGTGATACCAGCCATTTCTGCCCCAGCACTCAGAGACACTTCACACATCCCCTTCTCCCCTGGCCCATCTCACCCCATCCACATTCCTGGACCAGGTCTCTACTTTCTCCTTGTACTTCCTCTTTGTCTCTGTTTCTCTCTAACCACATCTCTCTCTATTTCTTCCTTTCACTCTCCAGGACTTGCCCAGTTCCCCTATCACTTATTCAGTGTCTCTCTCCCTGCCTGCCTCTTTCTCCACCTCTCCCCAGGCTTCAGGATATCTGCTCTGTGTATGCAGCCCTGTCCAGGAGCACAGGGCCCTCCTGTCTCTCCCTCTCTCATGTCTTGTTTTGTCCCAGGCCCTGATCACAATGGAGGAGAATCCCCTGTACAGCAGCTGCTCATGTTGACATTTGCTAGAGCAATGCTGTCAGCATGTGGACAGCTAGACATTTACCCTTGGTGGCCCCGCCATGACCCAAAAGCTGCTGGAAGGCTGGCTGCTTCCCTAAGCTGGGAGGAAAAAGGGGCTCACAGGGTTCAGTGTCCCTGGGGCAAAGTGGATTGGCTTGGCCTATGTAGAAGGAGCCATATGCTTACACCCAACTCTCCTGGGTGGTGTCCAAGGAACCTAACTCAGACCATGGAGCTCCGCCCTACCCATCCCTCAGTAAGGCAACACGGAAGCTTTGTGGGACATCATGTGACTCACCACAAAAGCTGCACCATTTGCCCCCTTGGAGGCCACCTAGATTGGTGCTATTGGGGGAAGCTGGTAAGGTGCACAAGGGCACAAGAGCTGAGTTAATGCAGGGCCTCCTTACCGGTCTCCTGAATCCATTCCTCAGCATCGGAAGAGACCCTTTCCTGGAGACAGATACCTGCCCTCCTCATCAGCACAAACCCCATCAACTAGCACGCACGCCGTGTGCTCATGAGTATCTATCTACAGATATAACAACCACCACCAGATCTCCCTAAAGGATGTATCTAACTCCTCAGATGGAACTATAGGTCCCTTCCAGGCAGTACAACCCCAAAGAATGATCTGTCTTCTTCCACCAATACTGTACATACGATGTGTTGGTCAACTGCGTATATAGGAACCTCAAAGTGTACACTTGATGGGGAATGAGTGTCGATTTTCCTGGAAGCAGACGCTGACACAGAAACACAACTGTGACAAGTATATTAGGGGACATTAGAAAGGACAAAGTGGAGGGGACAGGATGGGCAGGGAAAGCATTCAGACCAAGGGGCAGATTACATACCATCTCTAAATATATAATAACCACAGCTGGTTTGTAATGGTTCAGTGTCCTATTCAAATTTCAGGGCCGCCTGGGTGGCTCAGTCGGTTACGTGTCCGAGTTTGGCTCAGGTCATGATCTCGCAGTCCGTGAGTTTGAGCCCCGCGTCGGGCTCTGTGCTGACAGCTCAGAGCCTGGAGCCTGTTTCAGATTCTGTGACTCCCTCTCTCTCTGACCCTCCCCCCGTTTGTGCTGTGTCTCTCTCTGTCTCAAAAATAAATAAACGTTAAAAAAAAAACTTAAAAAAAAAAAAACAAATTTCAAACTGATTGCCCTCTATGTCAAAGTGATTTTGAGTTATTGCAAAGGGATCTTCTCTTCTCCTCTATACATTTTTCTTCTACAATACATCTTGGCCTTGAATGAGCACATATTTGTGTGGCTGCATTTGTGTGTCTACCTCAGATCTTAGATGTAGATCCCTGAATGTACACATTCTCATACTTATCTTTTCCTTCTTTGTAAAGTAGGACCTGAATTTTAATAGAAAAAACACAGGGGTCTTTGCTGTATCTTTTGAAACAGGAATTGCCAATCTCCCAGCCTTAGGCATTATACCCTTAGTTTCATGAAACTGAATGAACATCTGTTGATGATCTTCTGTGTGCAGATACATTCATTTCCACCCTGAGAAGGGTGAATGCCCACTCATCCCATACACTTTACAAATTCCTTATGTGCTTAACCACCTCTTCATCGCACTGACCTCAGAGACCAACACTGTCCCTGCTTCTCAGATTACAAAGCTGAGGCTCTGAGATGACCCCACTGAGAGGTGGCAGTAGGGCTGACACAGCAGGATCCCAGGCAATGCCTCAGGAAATTGTGAGGGAAGTTTCAGAGATGCAAACCTTCATGGAGGGTGGGGACAGTAGGTTCAGGGGTGCGGTGACAAGAGTCCAGCAGGGGAGTTTCCTGATCAACCCTGAATTCCCCACTAAGAGTCTGACTCAGGCTGAAGGCCAAGGAAGCCACACAGCTGATCAACCTTTCGTCGCATTTAGTCTCACAGAGGCACACAAACTTAGGCAGACAAGCAACCCATAAGAACCAAGTTAAAATACAATTCTCCAGGGCATTCTTTCACACGGATCCAGAACCTTCAGAAAACCAAGGGAAACAACAGTCTTTATTTAGATAATGAACTAGGTGCACTTTGGCCACAATGACATTTCAGAGATGATACCTGCATGAACTGTCCTTGAACCCATACAGCAGCTGTGTGAACTTCATGCTGCACTCACTCTCCCTGCCCAGGTTGTGGGCCCTGCCAGAAATGGCCTCCAACTCCATCTCACTGAGTCTAATACCCTCCCCTCTGCACCATCTCAGCTCTCCCTTCTCATGCACAACCTCCAATTCATCCCCATGAGATTCATGTCTCCGTCTTTTGTACTTGAGGACCCATTACTGGAGCTGCCATTATTGTAGACCAGAAGCTCCATGTAATTTAACGCATGGGACTCTCTCCCCATTAGGACAGTTGAAGCCCCTGATGGTAAGGGTTTGCCTCATCTCTCACAGAGCCAGGGACATGGACTGTGTACAAGGCACATATGCAGAACTGATATGCCTGCTTTTCTATTAAAAGACTCTTTCCTTCTCCACAAGAGACATATATAGCCCAGCTCAGCAATGGAAAATGACACAGCCCAACATGTGTATGTCCTGAGAAATTTGAGGAATCTTAACAGTGTCCTCATCCAGCAGCACCCTTGCATCTCAAAGCCTGTGAGGCCATCTCTACGTCTTCTCAAAGACTCAACAACATGGGGCGCCTGGGTGGCGCAGTCGGTTAAGCGTCCGACTTCAGCCAGGTCACGATCTCGCGGTCCGTGAGTTCGAGCCCCGCGTCAGGCTCTGGGCTGATGGCTCGGAGCCTGGAGCCTGTTTCCGATTCTGTGTCTCCCTCTCTCTCTGCCCCTCCCCCGTTCATGCTCTGTCTCTCTCTGTCCCAAAAATAAATAAAAAAAAACGTTGAAAAAAAAAAAAAAAAAAAAAAAAAAAAAAAAAAAAGACTCAACAACACAGAAGCTGAACATGTCAACTCACACTGTTCAGATCATCTCACAAAGAGTCGAGGTGGAAGTGGTGAGTCCTGTCCATGAGAACACCAGAGAGCTGGAGGTGGCCATAGAGCCATTGAACAGTGATAAAGGGGATCTGTGGGGAAGGGCCTGCAGAGTGGACCTGGGAAAGGAGGAGGTCCTCTTGAATCCATAGGGACCTACAGAACAGAAGTGACAGGTATGTTGGTATGACAGACAGAAGCAGAACGCCCACAGCAGCTGAAACACAATGAAGCAGGTGTCAGCACCTGGCCCCTTGTTCATTCACGGGTTCTAGCAGAATGGAGCATCAGTGCCAGAAAACTCTACCCTTCCATGAGGTCCCACCTACAACCTGAAGGTACCAGATAGCACAAGGAAAAATTACTGTCGCCACACGTCACTGCCCATGTCTACAAATGCAGAAAGCCAAGGAGTCCTATTCTAGAAGACTGATGGCAGTAATGCCAGTCTAATAAAGGAGCGTATTCCAGGAGGCAGGCATCTGTGTCCAGGACCCCTCTGGTGTCCTCTTCCACCAGATCTGCAGACTTTTTATTTTCACACTGAGAACAGACAGAACATGAAGGAATGAAAGAAAAGCCCAGCACCACACAGAGATTCAGGGCCACCCCAGGGTCAAAGTTCAACCTGCGATCCCATGCCTGTCCTCACTCTGCTTCCCTCCCTGACAAAGACATCTTCTATGCAAGGCCACAGAGACAGGAGATGGGGATTCCTGGAGTCCTGCAGGGGGCCTGAAAATGTGTTTTCTGAGAGAAACACATTACCTGTGCACATTCATTGGTCTCCAGTATGTTTATCTTAATTCACAGGTAATTCAGCTTTTAAATACAATATGAATTGCAGAGCTATTTTGTCCCATTGTAAAAGGGAGGTAGAAATTCTACATAAAAGAACGAACAGAAACATGTCTCAATTTCAGGTGTAAAACTCCCATAAGGTAACATGAGACAAAGTACCAATTACAACTGCTCCCGGGACACAAGAGAACCTGCTCATATAAACACAACTGAAGAACTCTGTGAGATACTGGCCCTGCAGGTAATCACTGATTTTCTCCCTTCATGACTGCAGTTCCATATATTTATGTAACAACATTATTTTATTTTTTTTTTATTTTTTTTATTTTTTTTTTATTTTTTAATATATGAAATTTATTGTCAAATTGGTTTCCATACAACACCCAGTGCTCATCCCAAAAGGTGCCCTCCTCAGTACCCATCACCCACCCTGCCCTCCCTCCCACCCCCCATCAACCCTCAGTTTGTTCTCAGTTTTTAACAGTCTCTTATGCTTTGGCTCTCTCCCCCTCTAACCTCTTTTTTTTTTTTTTTTTTTTTTCCTTCCCCTCCCCCATGGGTTTCTGTTATGTTTCTCAGGATCCACATAAGAGTGAAACCAAATGGTATCTGTCTTTCTCTGTATGGCTTATTTCACTTAGCATCACACTCTCCAGTTCCATCCATGTTGCTACAAAAGGCCATATATATTTTTGATTACACACGCCACTTCTAAAAATTCAGAGTATTTCCATGAAAGGGACAACTGGAGAAATTCTCTATCGTATATTTACCAACACAGAAGGACCAGTAATGAATTCTGAAATTTTTCTAAAAACCCTCAGCACTGCACAAAGCACACAATATAATGTTGGAAAGAGTTTTTATCTATTCCAGTCACGAGGCTCATAGCAGACATTCTGAACAAATTCATCGCCTACACTAAAATAGGAAAAAATGAAAATAATAAGGATAATCCCATGTAAAGAAGGTGCGGCAGGAGTCAGATGCTCCAGAAGACTTGAGGGTGCAATGAAGTGTCATCCTCCTCAAGTTATTTCCACGAACACAAAGTGAGAGCCACGTGGTCCTCAGCCTCCATGCACTTGTGGCTTCCAGAGGCTCTAGCTAACATGATGATCTTAAACTGGAGAAGCCTGGAAGCTTGTGAGGAGGTAAATCAAGCAGTAAAGACACTAGAGGACATAGAAAACCAGACAAGGCCAGATAAAAGTTTCCAGAAATCATTGCAGCTGAAACGGGCAACAGAATTTACCTTGTCTTTCTCTGCATCCTTGGTAGAGACACAACTGATATTCCCCATGGGAGCTGCACCACGTCCTAGGTCTCATAAAGGATGGAGTTAGATGGAGGTTGATTCTGACCTGCATAGACTGTGTGGAAGAAAAAGAAACCATCCGCCACGTTTCATTATATTCAACTCATTCACACTCTCGGGTCCCTTACCAGGGGCAGAGGGTTTTTCAGGTGCCTCGGGTGACCCTTGAGGACAAGAGGGAGATCTGATCCTGTCTCTTGAGGAAGGTTCACAGGACCCTGGTTCAGGTGTTTTTATAACTAATCAAGCAGCTGTGAACAGCTCAGGTCTCAATTCGCTGGAAACTAAGTTAGGGGTGTGTCTCATCCCTCAGAGAGCCCAGCACAGGGTCTCTGTACAAGCGACATCCTAGGGAGTGCTGTGTCTGTCAGCATGTATAAGGCCTCTTTCCTTCTCTATCAGAGACACGTGTTGCCCAGCTCACTATGTGGAAACGACTGCCCATTTCATGCATGTCCTGAGAAACCTGAATCACGTTACAACATCCTCACTCAGGCTGGCCTGAAAGCCCTGTGGTGCCATCACTGCATCTTCTCCAAACACATAACAAGTAAAAGACAAAACGTGTTTTATAAGTCAACTCATACTGGTCATATCATCTTTCCAGATGGTGGAGGTGGAAGGTGAGGTCCCAGAGGACCCCAATTTGGAGAAGGTGGAGGTGGCCCAAAGCCCACAGATAGTGATAAAGGGCAGCCCATGGAGTAGGACATGGAAGGCACTTCTGGGAAAGGAGGAAATGTTCTGGAAACCACGTGGACCTGCAGGACAGAAATTAAACTTTTGAGATGTGTTAGGGTAAAAGGTGAAAAATCCAACACCAATACTAACATACCTGAACCCCAGTGAAGCTGGAATGGTACCTGTCTCCTTCCCATCCACCTGGCTTCAACAGGGCATCATTGGTGCCACTAAACTCCACCCTTCCCACTGGGTCCCACCTAGAGCTTTTAGGAGTTGGAGGAGACAAAGCAGTGCATTGCTGGGAGCATGCATGGTACTAGCTGTGTCTGCAAATGTAGGGAAGGAAGTGGCTAGTTAAAGGATCAGAGGGATAACTCCAGACTGCTAAAGAAAGTCTGTTCTACACACACAGTCTTCTATTTCCAGGACTACTCTCCACCCAGCCCTTCACCATCTCAACAGCTCCATGTTGGCATAGTAAGAGCCGAAATGATGAGGAGGAATTTTGTTTCTGTATCATTCATTTACATCTTTAATCCATTTCTAGTTAATTCTTGGAGTGGTATAACATAAGGTGCTAAGCTTTACACATTACACATGTGAATATCCATTTTTCCCAGCACCAGTTATTCAAGAGACTACTCTTCTCCGGGGCGCCTGGGTGTACCAGAGTGTACCAGAAAGTTGTCTGGCCTTGGAACCCAAAGACTAATCCTGACTGGCCCCCTTCCTAGTGCACTCAACGCAGCCCTTCATGGAGACAACGGCATTGTTGTGGGTTCAGTGCCTGGAGCCTCCTGGGACCTACACCTAAACCTAACCATAACCCTAACCATAACCCTGAACGTATACCTAATCCTGTCTCTAAACCTAACCCTACAATTGACCCGCACTCTCCCATGGGCCCTCAATTCAGCCCCTGAGGGAGATCACGAATCTAAAGTCGCTTTGGCCCTATTGACTTCCTGGAACCGAACCCTAACCCTAGCTAAGGCTATCTCCCCATGAGGACCCAATTCCAAAGTCTGACAACAGCACTCACAAGGGTTCGAGAATCGGTGAGGAAATACTCGGCACAGAACATGGGACATCTCCATGCCATTTCCAAAGCGTGACTGCAGTTGCACGAGAGGATTCCCGAGGCCTACCCGAAGGGTGGCGCATGCATTTGTATGGCCTTAGAACCCAAAGACTAATCCTGACCGGCACCCTCCCTAGTGTACTCCACTCAGCTCTTCGGGGAGACAACTGCTCTGCTGTGGGTTCAGTGCCTGGAGCTCCTGGGACCTAGCCCTAACCCTAACCGTAACCATAACCATAACCCTCAACCTACACATAACCCTATCTATCACACTAACCCAGACCCACAGCCGCACATGTGCCCTCACGTCAGCCTTCCATGGATTTCACACTGGTGTCGCTTCGGCCCTGGCGATATGCCTGGACCGAACTGTAACTCTAGTGAAGACTCTCTACCCATGGGAACCCAATTTAAAACTCTGACAACAGCACGCACACGAGTTCGAGAATCGGTGCAGAAATACTCGGCATGGAACCGGGAACATCACCATGTAATTTCGAAAGCGTGACCTCAGCTACAAAGCGGATTTCTGAGGCCTACCCGAAGACTGTCTCATACATTTCTCTGGCTTGCAAACAAAGAGTAATCCTACCTGGCACCCTCCCTAGTGCACTCAGCACAGCCATTTGTGGAGACAACTGCACTCTTGTGTGTTCAGTACCTGGAGCTTCCTGGGACCTAACCCGGACCCTAACCATAACCCTCAACCTAGACCTAACCCTACCTCTCACCCTAACCCTACACTTGACCCGCACATTGCCTGGACCCTCAAACTCAGCACTCCCGGGAGATCACGAGACTGCAGGCACTTTGGCCCTGGTGACATCACTGGACTGAACCCTAACCCTGGTTAAGGCTCTCTCCCCATGGGGACCCAATTCCAAAGTCTCACAACAGCACGCAAATGGGTTCCTGAATCGGTACAGAAATACTCGCCATGGAACCTGGAACATGACCATGTCATTTCCAAAACGCAACTGCAGCTACAAGAGAGGATTTCTCAGGCCTACCTGAAGAGCGACCCATAAAGTGTCTCCTTGGAACCCAAAGACTAATCCTAACTGGCACCCTCCCTAGTGCACTCGGTGTAGCCACTCGGAGAGCCAACTTCACTGTTGTGGGTTCAGTCCCTAGAGCCTCCTGGGACCTAACCCTAACCCTAACCATAAACATAACCATAACCCTCACCCTACACCTAACCCTATCTATCACACTATAACTAAACCAGACCCACAACCGCCCATGGGCCCTCACATCAGCCCTCCATGGAATTCACACCACTGATGTCGCTTCAGCACTGGCTACGTCCATGGACCGAACTCTAACCCGAGCTAAGACTCTCTCCCCATGAGGACCCAATTCCAAAGTCTGACAACCACACGATCACCGGTTCGAGACTCGGTGCAGAAATACTTGGCATGGAACGTGGAACATCACCAAGTCATTTGCAAAGCGTGACTGCAGCTGCACAAGTGGATTCCTGAGGCCTACCCAAAGGGTGGCCCATATATTTGTCGGGCCTTGGAACCGAAAGACTAACCCTGACTGGCACCCTCCTTCTGTAGTCAACTTAGCTCTTCAGGTAGACAACTGCTCTGCTGTGGGGTCAGTGCCTGGACCTAGTGGGACCTAACCCTAACACTAACCCTAACCTTAACCCTAAACCTTATCCCTCAACCTACACCTAATCCTATCTCTAACCCTTAACCTACACATGACCCACACACTGGCATGGCCCCTCAATTGAGCCCATGAGGGAAATCACGAAACTTGAGTCGCTTCAGCCCTGGCGACATCCAGGAATGAACCCTAACCCTAGCTAAGGCTATCTCCCCATGGGACCCAATTCCAAACCCTGACAACAGCACGTACATGGGTTCGAGAATCAGTGCAGAAATACGTGGCACGGAACGTGGAATATCACCATGTCTCTTTCAAAGCGCAACTGCAGCTGCACGAGAGGATTCCTGAGGCCTCACTGCAGGGTGGCCCACACTTTTGTCTGGCCTAGGAACCCAAAGACTGATTCTGACTGGCACCCTCCCTAGTGTCCTCCAATAAACAGTTTGGGGATACAACTGTTCTGCTGTGGGGTCAGTGCCTGGAGCCTCCTGGAACCTAACCCTGGACATAACACTAACCCTAACCATAACCCTAACCATAACCCTCACCCTACACCCAATCTTATCTCTAACCCTAACCCTACACTTGACCCGCACCCTCTCATGGGCCCTCAATTCAGAACTTGAGGGAGATCAAGATACTGCAGTCGCTCGGCCCTGGCGACTTCCTTGGACCAAACCCTAACCCTAGCTATGATTCTTTCCCCATGGGGACCCAGTTCAAACATCTGACAACAGCACGCACACGGGTTCAAAACTCGGTGCAGATATATTCGGCATGTTGGAAAACCACCATGTCAATTCCAAAGCACGACTAAAGCTGCAAGAGAGGAATCGTGAGGCCTACCCGACCAGTGGCCCATAGAGTTGTCTGACCTTGGAACCCAAAGACTAATCCTGATCGGCACCCTCCCTTATGCCCTCAACTCAGCCCTTGAGAAGACTGCTGCACTGCTGTGGGTTCATCGCCTGGAGCCTCCTGGGACCTAACCCTAACCCTACTGGGAACTAACCCTAACCATAGCCCTAACAGTAACCACAACCCTCAACGAAAACCTAAACCTATCTTGAACCCTAACCCTACACTTGACCTGCATCATAGCATGGACACTCACTTCAGACCTCGAGGGAGATCACGAGACTGGAGTCAATTCAACCCTGGTAACATCCCTGGAACGACAACTAGCCCTATTTAAGACTCTCTCCCCATGGGGACCCAATACCAAAGTCTGATAACACCACGCGCCTGGGGTCCAGAAGTGGTGCAGGGTCACTCGGCATGGACCCTGGAACATCACTCTGTCGTTTCACAGGCCATCCTGCAGCTGCCTGAGAGGATTCCTGGGACGTACCGGACAAGTGTCCCATATATTTGTCCTCCCTTGCAATCAAAAGAGTAATCCTGACCTACACCATGCCATGCAAACTCCACTCAGCCCTTTGGGGAGACAACTGCCCTGCTGTGGATTCAGGGCCTGGAACCTCAGGGAAGGTATCCCTAACCTTAACCTCTGATGTAATCCTACACCCTAAAACCTAAATCATAAACGCTAACCCTATGCCCTAATCCCTAAACCGAACCATCACCCTAACTTACACTAACCCTAACACTAACCCTTAATCTTAACCCCTAACACTGACCCCTGACACTAACCCGAGACCCCTAATTCAGAAAATCACGTAAACCGTGAACTTAAACCTATCCCCTAACCGTAACCCTAACCCTAAATCCTGACCCGAACCCTAACCCCGAACCCGCTAACCCTAACCTTCTAAACACTAACACTCTAACCATAACCCTAACTCTAACCCTAAACCCTAACCTAAACCTAACCCTAAACCCTAACCCTAACCTAAACCCTAAACCCTAACCCTAACCCTAAACACTTACCCTAACCCGAATCCTAAACTGGAACCCGAAACCTAAACCCTAACTCTAAACCCTAACCTTTACCCTAACCCTAACACTAAACTCTAACCCGAAACCCTAAACCTGAACCTGATCCCAACCCGAACCCAAACCCCGAACCCAAACCCGAAACCCAAACCCCGAACACTGAACTCGAACCCAAACCCCAAACCTTAACACCCTAACACCCTAACACCCTAACCCTGAACCCCAAACCCCGAACCCTAACCGCTCACCCTAACCCCTAACCCCTAATCCCTAAACCCTAAAACCCTAACTCTAAAAATCAAAGGTAGAAGCGCATACTTCCCCATTTCAGATCTTCAAAACAAAGCAACAATAAATAAACAATGTGATACTGTCATAAAGATATACATACAGATCAGTGGGATTTAAATGAAAACCCAGAAATATACCCTTTCATCAATCATCAACCGAATTTTGACAAGGGTGGACAACATGGTGTTGGGGAAACAATGGTCTTTGCAACAAAGGGTGCTAGACAACTGGCTATCCATGCGCAGAAGAATGAAATTGGACCCTTACCCTCACACCACATAAAAACATTAACTCAAAATGGACCAAAAGCTTAAATGTAAGAGGTAAACTTACATAAACTCTGGGAGAAATAAATGGAGATACATGTTCATGACCATTGACTTTAACAATGCTCTTAGAGCTGACACCAAAGCACAATCAAGGAAAGAAAAATAGATGAATTTCCCCAAAATTAAAAACCTCTGGACAGCAAAAGGTGCTATCCCAAAAGTGAAAAGACAATGTCTAGAATGGAAGAAAATACATGCACATTATTTGTCTGGTAAGAGTCTGTTTTATAGGATACGTAAATAGTTTGTACAACTCATCATCGTCAACCACAACAAAACACCCAATTTTTAAAATGGACAAAGCACTTGGGTATACCTTTCCCCAGGGAGATCATAGGACTAGTGATTAGACATGGAAAGATGTTAAACATCATTAATCCTTATGGAAATGGAGATTTAAACCACAGTTACCCTTTTACACACACTAAAATTGCTATAATCAAGAAAACTACAGAATAACAAATGTTGGCAAAGATGTTGACAAATCGGAACCCTTAAACCGAACTTGTGGAAACGTAACCTGGTGAAGCCTATGTGTAAAATAGTTTGGCATTTCCTCAAAAAGATAAAGACGTAGAATTACCCCATGACTCAACAACTCTACTCCTAGATGTGTATCCGGATGAACTGAAAACAGTAGTTTGAAAAAAGAGCACGTGCACAAACACACATAGCAGCACTGCTCACAGTAGCCGAATGGTAGAAACTATGCAAATGACCCTTGGGGGCGAAGGGACAGACAAACTGGGGCAGACCCACGAACAGCATTATTCTGTCCTAGAAAGGAATGAAGCAACATGGCGCGGCCGCAGAGAACAGTACGTGGCTCCTCGGGAAACTAACACAGACTCCACCTCTGCACACACGCCCTCGCCCGGAAACTGAAAGCGAAGCCCTGAGCCGCCATTCCTGTTCCGTGTTCATAGCAGCCTCTTTGTGAAGAGGAAGCAACCCGAGCGCCCGCGGCCAGACGAATAAAGAAACACGATGCGGTCTCTACGCGACGGAATAGCCTCGGCCTCGCCAAGGGCGGGAATTCTGACACCTGCCACGACACGGACTGAACCTTGCAGTCGTCGTGCCGAGGGAAATACGCCAGTCACGGGGTGGGTAAATGCTCTCTTCTTCCCAAATCAACCCATTTTTGCTGGTGGGAACCCATTTTTGCTATTTAAGGTAAACGGAACTAATAAGTAAGCGCACCCGCAGGACACGAGATCAACACACAAACACCACGTGCACATCGACACACTTCCGGCGACCCGTCGGAAAGAGAAGTGAAGAGACCGTCCCATTTATAATCGCATCAGAAGGAGCGACGTGCGGCGGGGGCGGGGCCTCCTGGACGTAGAGGCACCGACACTGTGACCACGAACACGTCCGTCCTGCCCGAAGCGATCTGCAAACCCGGGGCCGTCGCACCGAACCCCCCATGACGCCGTCGCAGACACAGGGCCGACACCCCGAGCCGCGACACCTGCTCCCGGACCGTGAACAGCGGGAGCACGCGGCGGGAACCGAATCGGTGCGGAGCAGGAACACGCACGCACGGCCCCGCGGCCCCGGAGCCCGGAGCGGGAAGACCCGACGGCCGCGCGCGCAGCCCCACGGGGGACACAGTGTCACCGCGCAAGAGGCCATGCCGGGCCCTTCCCCGCCGCGTCCCCTGAGCACCGACCCGCTCAGCTTCCCCGCTCCGGAAGCTCCTCCTCACCGGGCCTCGCGTTCTCCTCACCTGCTCCTCCCGCGGCGGGTCCCGAGGAGACGGGTTCTTGTCGGCGTGGACGCGGCCCCACGTCCTCCCGAAGTCACCAGCGCGGGTCCTGAGGAGCCCATGCTCCCCTCAGCGTGGGCGCGGGCCCACGTCCCTCCAAATCCCCCACAGAGGGTCATGAGGAGTCCGGGCTCCCGGCAGCGTGGACGCGGCTCTACGTCCCCCCAACCTTCCACAGGGGGTCCTAAGGAAGACTGAATTTCTGTCAGCGTGAACGCGGCCCGACATCCTCCCAGAGCCTCCACGGCTGGTCCTGAGGAGGCCGGGGTCCTGCGAACGCAGGCAGAAGACGCCGGCAGAGGGCGCATGCCCGGCGTGAGTCATGGAGCCGGACTTGGGCGCCCCCTGCGGGCGGTGGAGGCAGTGCAGGACGCGGTGCACTCGGTTCCATGGAGGCACTGACCCATCCACGGCCCCATTACATTTTTCTTTTTCTTTTTTTTTTTTTACATTTATTTATTTTTGAGAGACAGAGCACAAGCGGGGGAGACGCAGAGAGAGAGAGAGAGAGAGAGAGAGAGAGAGAACGAACCCAAAGCAGGCTCCAGGCTCTGAGCTGTCAGCATAAAGCCCTACACGGGACTCGAACCCACATACATTGAGATCATGACCTGAGCTGAAGTAGGACGCTTAACCCACTGAGCTACCCAGGCACCCCCCAATACATTAGAGGAAAAAAAAATTAATATTTCTCTATTTTTGAGAGAAAGAGAGTGAGAGCGGGTGGTGGGAGGGGCAGAAAGAGCGGGAGACAGAGGATTTGAAGCGGGCTCCGTGCTGTCAGCGTACGACCCGACATGGCGCTTGAACTCGGGAACCCTGAGCTGAAGTCGGGGGCTTAACGGACTGAGCCCCACATTTTGGAAATTTTCAAATGAATGGAGTCTCCAGTCAAATGCTGACTTCTCCAGAAATATAATATAATATAATATAATATAATATAATATAATATAATATAATATATATTATAAATATAAATATAAATGTAATATAAATAATTGGAAAACATAAAATGCAATGTGGACAAGAACTTTATAACTTACACCACAATTCACTCAAACTTTTATATACATTTAAAATACACAACTACCAGGCACCTGGGTGGCTCATTCGGTTGAGCGTTAGCCTCTTGGTTTTGACTCAGGTCATGATCTCACCGTTGGGGAGTTCGGCCCTGCGCTGGCAGCAAGGAGCCTGCTTGGAATTCTCTCTCTTCCTCTGTCTCTGCCCCTCCACATGCTCTCTCTCCCTCTCTCTCTCCCTCTCAATACATAAACTTTAAAAAAATAAAATACAACTGTCAAAATATCAAAAAGAAAACATGAAAGAAATCTACATGGCCTTGGGTTTGGTGATGAGTTTTAACACACAACACCAAACGCCCATCCACAAAGAAAACTAAATGATAATGTGAGGTTTATGAAATTAAAACTTCTACTCTGACAGACCTTGTTCAGAGAACTAAAAGACAACCTACAAACTGCAAGAAAATTTCTGCAACACACACATGTGATCAAGCATTTGTATTCAAAACATACAAAAACCTCTCAGAAGTCAACAATAAAAAAAAAAAAAAACCTAATTGATAATGGGCAAATTTCTGAACAGACACCTGGACAAAGAAGGTATACACATAGTAAATAAGCATTCAAAAATATGCTCCACATCCTCTATCATTGGAAAGTTAGAAATGTAAACAACAGTGAAATACTACTGCACACCTATTAGAAAAGCTAAATTCCAAAAGATGAGAACACCCCCTGGTGAAGGGTGGAGAATGACAGGAATGCTCCTTCACCCTGGGGGATGCAAATACCGTGGCAGAATTCTTTACCTCAATGACAGGGGTTCGTTGTCTCGCCTCCTCGAAGAATGAAGAAGTGGTCACAGAACTAAACGAGCAGCAGGCAAAAGTTTATTAGAGTATAAGATTAGAAAGTAAGAATAGTATGGAATCTCTTTACAGCAGAGAGGGGGCATTCTAAAGTGAATACCCTCAACTACAGGCAAGGGACTTTGTTTTAGAGGGTTTGGGTCAGCCCCTTTCCTTCCCCTTTGTTCCTACTCAAGTTCTACCTTATTGGCTAGGTAACTCTAAATGCCTGGCCATTCCTTTTTGAATGACTCATTTCCATTGTACGAGGGATGGTCTATGGCCCTGGGGGTCATATGTTTTATGATCTACTTACCTTTACTCAGGTCTTTTTTCAAATTCCGGAAGGAAACGGGGGGAGTATGTGGTGTTTGTTACATTCTTTTTTAATTTGTTTAAGTATAGTTATTTATTTTGAGAGAGAGAGAAAGAGAAAAAAATCCCAAGCAGTATCCACACCATCAGCATGGAGCCCAAGATGGAGCTTGAACGCACAAACCCAGAGATCATGACCTGAGCAAAAACGAAGAGCCCACCGTTTAGCCAGCTGAGCCACCCAGGTGCCGCTCTGTTACATTCTTAAGAGGAACTTTACGCCTGAGGGAGTTTGCTCAAGGTCACACGTTCCCAGAAAAATGTCTTTGAAAATATGTGTTCTTCCCCATCCAGGGACCTTCGAGGCCTCACCTCTCTCCTTTTCCGCCTACTGAATCCTATCTTTCCCTATCAATAGCGCCACATTGGAAGACAGTTTTGCTTTTTTTTTTCCAGCGCTTATAGGTCCCACCTCAGCATCCAACAATTGTGTTTCTGGTATTTAGACAACTGCTTTGAAAAACTATTTCCAAACAAACACTAGCAAGTGGTTATGCACAGCAGCTCTATTCATAATAGTTACAAATCTGAAGAAATCAGTAGATATCCTTCAGTAGATGGATCCATAAGCAAACAGGTACATCCGTGTGAAGGAAGCAGAATATGCCACCCCAAGATATGCCTATTTGCAACAAGGATTACTTGGGCTGATTAATTTTAAGTAACAACAGACACAGGAGAATCTCTGACAACCCCGTAGAAGTTGTCCTTTGGTGAGAGAAATTTACACCTATAAAGGGAAGCTCCATTTGTCTCTCAGTACCAGGAACAGAATGACTAAATCTCAAGAAATCCATATCAAAAGAGAAGGCACAGACTTAAACCTGCATAACAACAATACCTCATTTACTGTGCTTGGCTTTCCCATTACCCAAGATCTTTTGTCTTTAACTGAAGATGATACTTAAAGTGATGGCTTGATTAGGATGAGCACTGGGTGTTGTCTAGAAACCAATTTGACAATAAATTTCACACTAAAAAAATAAAATAAAGTGATGACTTGAGCCATATAGGAGAGTTATTCCATTATCCTAGGTATCTCCCACATGCACAGTATGTATACATGTTATTAAACTTTTGTTTGTTCTTCTCCTTTTAATCTTTTATTTGTTGGGGGGGGGGGGGGTGTCTCAGCCAAGAACCTAGAAGAGTACAGGGAAAATTATTTGTGCTCACCTGCACATGTAAAGCAATACTATTAAATAATATAAAAGAATGAATGACCAACCCATGCAAAGGCATGGATAAATTTTACATGGATTTTGCTAAGTGAAAAAAAAAAAAAAAAATCAGCCTGAAGAGGCTACATAAAGCATGAACCCATTTATATGACATTATGGAAAAAGCAAACTAAACAGATGATAAACAGATTATGAGGTTGAGGTTCAAAGTTTTGCATCAAATACTTTAATGATGGATACCTGCCTCTGTGCATTTGTCAAAACTCATAGATTTCTATAGCCCAAAGAGTAAATCATAGTCTATTCAAATACAGTAATCTAAAATGTGTGATTGTCACAGGATAGAATACAGATTGTGACAAATAACCTAACTGTAGTAGAAATGTATGGGGGGGGGGGGACCTCACTGTAGCTGCTGGGCAAAAGTGCTGATCTTGATGTGGAGAACAAAGGCAAAAGAAATAAAACATTAAATTTTCTTTGCAGACCATTGACAAGTACTTAATGATGTGGAGAACAAAGGAAAAGGGGGAAAAAACTAAATTTCCTTACCACTTACAGCCCATTGACAGGTCCTTGAGACAGGCAGAATGACCTTCTTCTGGGAGCTCAGCTGCCTCAATGTTAATACTTTGGTAGGGGCAAAAGGCAACCTTATCTTAACATTAGTCCAACCTCCGGGATCCTGTAAGTCTCCTTTAACATATAAAAATCGCTTTGGAAACTTCTTTTATCTCTACTTCCCCACCACCAAGATATGTATTAGCAATCATCCTCCAAATATATGGCCCGCTGATATACATATGGAGGGTCTCAAGGTTTTACTAGACAGTAGTAAATGACCCCACAGGTTCCTAGAAACCTTGTTTCCAAATTCCTTACAGACTTACACTAACCCTAACCCCCTCCCAACTTGAAAGTATATAACCAGTCACCCCTCACAATCTCAGTGCAGCTCTTTCTGCCCACAAGATCTGTCCCCGTACTTTAGAACCAACTTTTCTGCACCAAACACGTCTCAATAAACCCCTGTAACCCAATATTTGACATCAATCTGACCTGAGAAACTTTGGAAATAAAGGGCATCTATAGAATAAATACAAAAAATGTAGGGGCACCTGCGTGGCTCAGTCGGTTAAGCGTCCTACTTTGGCTCAGGTCATGATCTCGTGGTTCATGAAAAGCCAGCGTCGGGCTCTGTGCTGACCAGCTTGGAGCCTGGAGCCTGCTTCAGGTTCTGTGTGTGTCTCGCTCTCTGCCCCTCCTCCACTCACGCTCTGTTTCTCTCTCTCTCAAAAATAAATAAACATTAAAAATAAATAAATAAAAATAAAAAATAAATAAATACAAAAAATATAGCATACATAAACAATGGACTCTATTTTACAAAGTTCTTTCCGGTGGGGATAGTAGCTAACAATTCCGAAACCATTACATCTGCAATCTGGAATGGAGCAATGAATTAAATAAATGAAAAAAGGTGGGAGCCAAGGGTGAAAAGGAAAACCACAGGACAAAAATGGACTGACCAGGAGATTTATGAATATACCCCTCTATTTTCCTTAGGAAGACTATCTTGCCTAAAACACATTCGTTGCCAATAATTTCTTTTTTTCCATGCTTTCCCTTCCTTTTGTTGCATCCACACGACGCCTGAAGCAGAATGCTACGGGCACCAGTGACAGTCACAACAAAGTTTATTACAATGAGAGGCAAGGCCAACCGATCGGGACCAACACTCTTGATAAGAGTGCGGCCCCGAACAGCCGGGGTACAGAGTTTTTAAACCCAATCACATCTTTTTATCATTACCTGGGAACAGAACAGAGAAACAGTTCCCAGATGAGTTAGAAACAGTTGCCAGATGAGTTAGAAACAGTTGCCTAATGAGGTGTTTATTTTAGACTTTCTGCCTCTAAGTTGCAACCAGTGGATCTCCTTGACCTTGTCTTTGATGCTCTTTTCTTTGAACTTTTGTTTCCTTCATTGGTAAAGCCTGATTTACCAGAGCAAAAGCAAGACTGTTATCTTTTGACCTTCAGTGTCAGAACAAAGCTGTTATTTTTCAAGCTAAGCCTTAGCTCTACAATACAATTTAACCCTTACACTTTAAAAGCCTTTCCTTTTCTACAGTTTGATGGAGATGTTTTTTATTTGCTAGGTCAGAGGCTGCCAAATTCATGAATCATTAAATAAAGCCAATTGGGGGCACCTGGGTGGTTCAGTCAGTTAGGCATCCAACTTTGGCTTAGGTCATGATCTCACATTTTGTGAGTTCAAGCCCCGCGTCGGTCTCTGTGCTGACAGCTCAGAGCCTGAAGCCTGCTTCAGATTCTGAGTCTCGCTCTCTCTCTGCCCCTCCCCTCCCCTGCTCGTGCTGTCTCTCTCTCTCTGTCTCTCTCGCAAAAATAAATAAATTTAAATAAAGCCAATTGGATCTTTAAGTGTACAGAGATGGATTTTGTTTCTCTTTTTTTATTTGTTAACTGTTTAACTTTGAGAGAGAGAGCACAAGCAGGGGTGGGACAGAGAGACAGAGGGAGACAGAATCTGAAGCAGGCTCCAAGCTGTCAGCTCAGAGCCCACTGCAGGGCTCGAACCCACGAACTGTGAGATCATGACCTTATTGCACCCACACGACTCCTGAAACAGAATGCTACGGGCGGCAGTGACAGTCACAGCAAAGTTTATTGCAACGAGAGGCAAGGCCGACCGATGGGGACCGACACTCTTGATCAGAGTGCGGCCTCGAACAGCTGGGGTACGGAGTTTTTATAGCCGACCACATCGTCTTATCATCACCTGGGAACAGAACAAAGAAATAGTTCCCAGATGGGGGTGGAAACAGTTCAGACCTTCGGCCCCTAAGCCGCAACCTGTTGACCTCCTTGACCCTGCCTCTGGCGCCACTTTTTCAAAGTTCTCAGCACGCCCTTGCCCCAATCCAATCAATCACCAATCCAGTTGATTTTCCTTGAACTTTTGTTCCCTTGATTGATAGGACAAGGCTGTTATCTCTTAACCCACAGTGTCAAAACAAAGCTATTATTTCTCAAGACTACAGGTTAGCCCTACTACAATTTAACCCTTACAACCTGAGCCAAAGCCAGAGGCTTAACCGATGGAGCTGCCCAGGTGCCCCAGGTGGATTTTGTTTCTTAATGACAGGTTTATCACCCTTGGAGTGGGAAGTTAGAAATAAGTAAGAGGATCAGGTTACCATATCCACGTGATAGTGGATGCAACTGGAGACAACAGCATAAACTCATCTTTAGCTTAATATGGAAACTGACATGGGGCGCCTGGGTGGCTCAGTGCCCTGGGCATCTGACTCTTGATTTCAGCTCAGGTCATGAACCCAGTTGGGGATCAATCTACGTGTCGAGCTCTGTGTTGAGCGTGAAGCTTGCCTCTCTCTCTCCCTCTGTCCGTCTCCCCTGCTTGAGCTCTCTCTTGCTCTTTCAAAAAAAAAAAAAGAATAGAATTGCCATTTACTTTACCAGCAACATGAGTTTCTTTGGGAACGCCTGAGGAATCACAATTCAGGACAAGAAAATTATGGCAAACCACAGACAACTCCAAAAAGACAAAGGAAAGGTCAGTTTGTGTTGGGTTTATAGAGGAAGTGGGGGTTGGGGTGGGGAGGGGGGCATCCTGGTGGCTCAGTCGGTTATGGTTCAGGTCGTGATCTCACAGATCGTGGGATGGAGCCCTGTGTCTCTCTCTGGGCTGATAGCGCAGAGCCTGCTTGGGATTCTCTCTCTCCCCCTCCCCCTCTCACACTCTCCCTCTCTCACTCAAAATAAGTAAACAGGGGCGCCTGGGTGGCTCAGTTGGTTAAGCGGCCAACCTCGGCTCAGGTCAGGATCTCACACTCCGTGAGTTCGAGCCCCGCGTCGGGCTCTGTGCTGACAGCTCAGAGCCTGGATCCTGTTTCGGATTCTGTGTCTCCCTCTCCCGTTCATGTGTTGTCTCTCTCCATCTCAAAAATAAATAAACGTTAAAAAAATTTTTTTAAATAAGTAAACATAATAATTTTAATTAAAATAATAAATATTTAAAAATAATAATTGATTGATTAGGAAATTTCAGAGTATTGTTATGAACTGTTAAAAAGAAACCCCTGGGGGGGAGGGGTGGCACCTGGGTGACTCAGTGGGTTGAGCATCTGACTTCAACTCAGATCATGATCTCCGGGTTCATGAGTTTGAGCCCCACATTGGGCTCGTTGCTATCAGCATAGAACCTGCTTCAGACCCTCTGTCCCCCTTTCTCTCTGCCCCTCCCCCACTCACACGCTTGCTCTCAAAAATAAATAAAACATTTAAAAAAATAAATAAATCATTAGAATAAACATCACTTGTGATTAAAAAAAAGAAGAAGAAAAGAAAACCAGGGGCCCCAAATGATCTCACTTTGACCAAGTTCTTTCTGCTGGCTATGTTGCTGGATTCTTTACCTCAATACCCGGGTTTTGTTGCCTCAAATAAAGAGGTGGACACAGAAATAAAATGAGCCGCAGACATAGCTCTATTAGAGTATAAGGTTACAAAGTAAGAATAGTATGAAAGCTCTCTTTGCAGACAAGGGGCATTCAAAAGTGAATGCCCAGGACTATAGGCAAGGGTCTTTGTTGTATAAGGTTTGGTTGGCCCCTCCTTCTCTTCTCCCTTGTTCCTTCTCTCTTGTTTCTTCTCAGGTTCTACCCTTATTGGCTAGGTAACTCTAAATGCCCAGTCATTCCTTTTTGATTGGTTCATTTCCATTGTATGAGGGGTGGTCTATGGCCCCAGCATTCCTTGTGGGTGATAGGTTTTATGGTCTACTACTTATTTCTAGTTAGGCCTTTTGTCAAATTTCTGAGGGAAACCTGAAGAGGAGTAGGTGGGGTCTGGTACATTCTTAACAAGAACCTTACACCCAAAGGAGTTTCCTGTAGTCAGACGCTCCCAGCATCGTTCCAAAACATGTGTTTTTCCCACCCGGGGACCTCAGGTTGTAACCTTTCCCTCTCTGCCTGCTAAATCCTATCTTCCTATTATAGTTGTATCCCAACTGATGTTCCGTGTGTGAGAGCTCCCCCTTCGGGCTTCCTGGCTCCATTTTGAGGAAGGATTCCTTTCTTTATTATACACAAAATATTTTAAATTACATGTGTAGACATAAGCTGGAATACATACATATATTTCCTGGCATTGTCAACTGAACAGATTGACTTCCCACAGTGTATAAGTTTTTTGTGCCATTCTCTATAAAAAGGGGCTCTTAGAAGAGATATCTGGCACTAAGGGCTGAGACAATGAATACAGGAGCCGGGATAACCCTGAAGTATCAGAAAGGAAGTGAATGCCAATAATAAAAATCCCACCCAAGTTGAAATTATGTCAGTGGAAAGAGAGGGCAACAGATAGAGCCACAACAGGAATAAACTGATCAACCAAACACCCTACTGCTGGAATAAAACCAAACACTACATTAACTACTCAGGTGTCCACACTGGTAAAAAGAACTTATTACATACATTTCTTTTTGTAATTAGTAGAAAGCAATGTACAAGAATTCCAATTGCTTGATGTAGACACTCAGCCATCCATCACAGAGGTGGAACTAACTCTACAAAACACCTGACCATTCCTCCTCAACACTGTCAAGGTCACTGAAACCTGCATGGGATCCTAAAGCACTGAAGGTAGAACAGAAAGAAACTAGATACAATCTAGACTTCAGTTAATCATAAGATACCAAGGGGCACCTGGGTGGCTCAGTCCATTAGGCACCCAACTCTTGATTTATTCTCTCTCTCTCTCTCTCTCTCTCCCCCCCCCCCCCCACTATCCCCTGCCCATGCTCTCTCTCTGTCTCTAAAAAATAATTGAAAGGGGGGGGGGGGGGCCTACACCGGCAGACTCCATCTTGTTCTGTGTCCTTCACCTTGACCACACCTCCTCCCCTTGAGTAACCCCCCCCTCACCTGCCTAACAGGACTCGGACCCTTCCCCAGCCAATCGGCTGAGGCCACAGCCATTTCCTCACCAACTGCCCCTAGGCACCAATAAAACCTTTGTCCTTTTGAAACTCGGCTCTCTCTCTCTGGTGTCTCACCGCTGCGTGGGTGCAGGTAGGGGATTGAGCTCGAGCTAGCTCGAATAAAGGCTCTTTTGCTTTTGCATCGGACTCGGCTCCCTAGTGGTCTTTGGGGATCACGAATTCTGGGCATAACAATAATAATAAATAATATCAATATTGGCTCATTAACTGTAACAATTCTGAAAAGAACCAGAAAGAGAATAGAAATTAAAGGTCAAATAAGACAGCGGGGTGCCTGGCTGGCACAATCAGTTGAGCATCCAACTCTTGATGTCAGCTCAGGTCATGATCTCATGGCTCATGGGATCAAGCCCAGTGTGGAGCTCTGCACTGTCAGCACAGAGCCTGATTGGGTTCCCTCGCTCTCCCTCTCCCTTTCTGCTCCTCCCTCTCATGCTCTCTCTCTCTCTCTCTCTCTGTCACATGCATGTTCAAGATAAATAAATGCACTTTTTCAAAAAAATCAAAAGAGAGGAAACTGAAAGACTGGAAGAAATGGGTGATTTCCAATTACAAATGCACATTAATAAAATGGACTTTGATATAATGAAACATAGAAACGGACGAATGAGCAAAGATCACAGTAACGTTTAGACATCTCCCACTGGAAAATTCCCTAGGAACCGATGGGCTCATAGTAAACACCTGAGTGTTAACCAACCTTTAACAAATTCTGATTTTAATATTAAAGACATAAATATAATAATAAATACACTATTGACATATTTTCATAGTTCATCTAATGTAGGATGCCAGTGATTCCAAAATAAACATTTTAATTTTTTTTTTAACGTTTATTTATCTTTGAGACAGAGAGAGACAGAGTATGAACGGGGGAGGGTCAGAGAGAGAGGAAGACACAGAATCCGAAGCAGGCTCCAGGCTCTGAGCTGTCAGCACAGAGCCCGATGCGGGGCTCGAACTCACGGACTGTGAGATTGTGACCTGAGCCGAAGTCGGACGCCCAACCGACTGAGCCACCCAGGGGCCCCGGGGACTCAAAATAAACATTTTATGTACCATCACAAATGTGCTGCCAATTCAACTGTGAGTTTCCCAACAAAAGGAAAATAAAGTGATTGATGAGTTTACTTCCATTAAAGCCAGAAATTTTTAATTTTTAAAAGTTAATAATTTTAATTCAGTTTTGGTATAAATTATGTATTTAAACTTAAATAACGTGGGTTTTTTTTTAAGTTTCTTTATTTTGAAAGAGAGAGCACGTAAGCAGGGGAGGGGCAGAAAGAGAGGGAAAGAGAGATTCCCAGGCAGGCTCTGTGATGTCAGCCCAGAGCCTGGGCTTGAGCAAGGGCTCAAGCTCAGGAACCATGAGATCCTGACCTCAGCCGAAATCCCAAGTGCAACACTTACCCGACTTAGCCAACCAGGTGCCCCTAACACACCTACTTTTCAATGTGCATCCAACTGTGTCAACACCGGAACAGAGAGGACCCCGGACAGGCCCAGGGTGGCCAAGCGGCCGGCATCATGCACACCTGCTCCCGCCCTACAAGCATGTGCAGCGGGCCCTAGCACACCTGCAATTAGATGCTCCAGGTGCTGCTCCTCTCCAAGAACCACAACCTTCGCTCTACCCCCTCCCATACTCTCTCTCTCTTTCTCTCCCTCCCTCCCTCCCTCTCTCTCTCTCTCTATCTCAAAATTAATGAATAAACATTTAAAAATGGTACACACACATGTTTTCAAATGCAAACCTGTGAAAATTAAAGATCTACATAACCTTGGATTCAGTGATGAGTTTTTTTTTTTTTTTAATGTTTTTATTTTTGCGACAGAGAGAGACAGAGCATGAGCAGGGGAGGGGCAGAGAGAAAGGGAGACACAGAATCGGAAGCAGGCTCCAGGTTCTGAGCTGTCAGCACAGAGCCCGATGCGGGGCTCGAACCCACAGACTGTGAGATCATGACCTGAGCTGAAGTCGGACGCTTAACTGACTGAGCCACCCAGGCGCCCCAGTGATGAGTTTTTAAATAGAACACGAAAAGCCAGTCCATGAAAGAAAAAATTGCTGATGTTTACCATAGTAAAATGTAAACTATCTGCTCTGTGAAAGATCCACTAAAGAGAACAAAAAGAAAAGCCACAGACGGGGAGAAAATGTTTGCAAAACACATCTAGAAAAGGACGTTTATGCAAAATATACAAAGAAACTCCAAAATTGAAAAATGACCAACAACCCGTAAATATGAGTAAAGATCTAAACACACCAAAGCAAACAAGATATACAGATGAGGGACGCTCAGTTGGTTGAGCGTCCAACTCTTAATTTCAGCTCATGTCATGATCTCAGGGTTGTGGGATGGAGCCCTGCCTTGGGCTCCACACTATGCATGGAGCCTGCTTAAGATTCCTTCTCTCCCTCTCCCTTTGCTCCTCTCCCCCTCACCTCTTGCACACTACCTCTCTCTTTCTCTCTGTCTCAAAAGCAATAATAAAAAATTTTTAAAGGATGCACAGATGAAAAATAAGCATACAGAATATTGCTCAACATTACTTGTCATGAGGGAAAAGCAAGTTAAAACAACAAGCAAGCGCTGCATATCTATAGAAGTGCCTAAAGTTTTGGGGCGCCTGGGTGTCTCAGTCGGTTAAGCGTCAGCCTCTTGGTTTCGGCTCAGGTCATGGTCTCAAGGTTCGTGAGTTCGAGCCCCACATTGGGCTCCACTCTGACAGTGCAGAGCCTGCTTGGTTCTCACCCTCTCTGCCCCTCCCCTGCTCGTGCTCTCTAAATCTCTCAAAATAAATAAACTTAAAAAATAAAAAAAGAAGAGGCTAAGGTCTGAAGAAAAACTAATAGCGATAGCAACAGGAACTTGAATTCGTTGCTGATGGAATGTATACTGGTACCGCCATTTTGGAAGACACTTTGGCAGTTATTTCCCAAACTAAACATAGTCTCACCATATAAGCCAATAATCACATTCATGGGTATCTGGACAAGTGCTCTGAAAACATGTTCAAGCAAAAACCAGCCTGCAGTTATGTACAGCATCTTTCTTCAAAAGGGCCAAATATTTTAACAAAACAGGATACCTTTCAACAGGTGAGTGAATAACCAAGAGAGATGCATGCATGCAATGGAATATTAGTCATCAACAGAAAGGAATGATCTATCGAGCAAGGCCAAGACAAGGATGAGGCTTACATGCATGCTACTGAGGAATAGAAGACAATCTGAATAAACAACACACTCTACGATCCCACTTGTATGACATGTGGGACAGGAAAAATTACAGACATGGTAGACCACAGTGACTGAGCGTCTTTTGCGGGCAAGTTGACCAGGAGAATGGGTTGATGAAAAGAGGTGCTGAAGGGCCAGGTGGGAGCGTTCGCCTCTGCTTGGTGAGATCTGCTTGGTGCGTGTGAGCAAATCTGGTCTGAAGTAGCAGTGTCCATAAGAAAAGTCCTTCTCGCTCCAGGGGACAAAGGTCTTCCTCCATCACAAGTGTCACTATTTCAGGACCAGTTCTTAGGGAAATTTCTTTGAGGGTGTGATAACAAAAATAACATAAAATTTCCTTTCATTACTTTTTATTTTTAAACATAGTAAAATATACATGACATAAAATTTACCACTTTCACCATTTTTAATTTATTTTTCTTATTTCTTTCATTTTAGAGAGAGTGTGTGAGTGGGGGAGAGGGGCAGAGGAAGAGAGAGAGAGAGAGAGAGAGAATATCCCAAGCAGGCTTCACACGAAGCTCAGAGCCCAACACAGGGCTCGATCTCTGGGCGTGACTCTGGGATCACAACCTGAGCAAAAATCAAGAGTCAGACGCTCAACTGACTAAGCCATCCAGGAGCCCTTCACCACTTTTTTAATGTTTCTTTATTCATCTTGAGATAGAGAGTGTGGGGGAGTGAGGGCGATGGGCAGAGGGAGAGAGAGAGAGAGAGAGAGAGCGCGCCCCAAGCAGGCTCCCTGCCCAGTGCCATGATCTGAGCCGAAATCAAGAGTCAGGTATTTAACCGACTGAATCACCCGGGTGGCCCATTTTCACCTTTTTTAAATGAATATTCATAATGGTGAATAACCATCACCACTATCATTTTTCATTTCCATCGGCAATGCACGACAGTTTTCACTTCTTCACATCCTCACCGAAACTAGCTTCCAATTTTTAGATAACAGCCATTCTAATGGGTGTGAAGTGGCAACTCAGTGTGGTTTTCATTTTCATTTTTCTGACGTCTAAAGATGTTAAGCATAATTTTATGTGTTTATCGGGGTTGGATTAGGCAATAATCTATTGTGTATGACACCAAATAACATGCAGAATGTCAGAAAATATTTGCAAATGGAATATCTGATATGAGTTTAGTGTCCAGAATAAAGAAAGAGCTCCTACAACAGCACAGGGACAAGCAACCCGATTAAAAAACAGGCAAAGGACCTGAACAGGCTTGTCTCCAAAGAAAATACACAAGTAACACATGAAAAGATACTCATCATCACCAGCCATCAGGGAAATGCAAGTCAAAATCATGCAGAGGTACCACTTTGTACCCATCAGAAGAGCAACTTAAAAAAAAAAAAAAAAAAAAAAAAGGACACTACCAATAGTTGGTGAGGATATGTAGCAATTGGAACCGGAGTACATTACCGATGTAAAATGTTGAAGTCACTGTGGAGAACAGTTCAGTGGTTCCTCAAAAAGTCTAAACATAGTTAACACGATCTAGCAATTCCACTCCAAGAAATATACACAAAAACACAGACAACGGGTATAGGAACAAAAACTTGCACACGGATGTTCACAGCAGTACTGTTCACAACAGTGAAAGAGTGGAAACAACCCAAATGCCCTCCAGAAGGATGAATGAACTACATGTGGTCTACCCACACAATGGAGTAATATTTGGCCACAATAAGGACTGAGGTGCCCATTCTCTGAAGTGGATAAACCTCAGGGCGCCTGGGTGGCGCAGTCGGTTAAGCGTCCGACTTCAGCCAGGTCACGATCTCGCGGTCCGTGAGTTCGAGCCCCGCGTCGGGCTCTGGGCTGATGGCTCGGAGCCTGGAGCCTGTTTCCGATTCTGTATCTCCCTCTCTCTCTGCCCCTCCCCCGTTCATGCTCTGTCTCTCTCTGTCCCAAAAATTAAAAAAAAAAAAAACGTTGGAAAAAAAAAAATAAAGTGGATAAACCTCAAAAACACTATGCTGAGGGAAAAGGCTGTGCAGAAAGTCACATATTATATGACTATATTTATACAAAGTGTCCAGAATAGGCAAAGCCACAGAGACGGGAAGCAGGCAAAGAGCTGCACAGGGCACAGTGTGGGGGGTGCGGGGGGACCACTTAATAGGAAGGGGATTTCCTTTGAGAGTGATGACAGTTGGGCAACATTAGGCATGTACTAACTGTCACTGAATTGAACACTTTAGAAGAGTTACGTTTAGATTATGTGAATTTCACCACATTGAAAATTAAAGAAAGAGGGCCACCTGGCTGTCTCAGTCTCTGGAGCACGCGAATCTTGATCTTGGAGTTATGGGTTCTAGCCCTACGTTGGGTGCAGAGATTACTTAAAAATAAAAAATCTTTTAAAAAGAAAGAAAGAAAGAAAGAAAGAAAGAAAGAAAGAAAGAAAGAAAGAAAGAAGAAAGGAAGAGAGAAAGAGAAAGAAAGAAAAGAAAAAAGAAAAGAAAAGAGAAAAGAAAAGAAAAGAAAAGAAAAGAAAAGAAAAGAAAAGAAAAGAAAAGAAAGAGAAGCCACTGTGCATCCTCCCTCGCCAGGGAGAGTCCCCTTCCCTCACTGCTCTCAGCCTGGCTTTCCAGACCCTCTGCAGCCCAGCCGGCCAAATTTTGGACATCTGAGCTCCAGCCCACGCCGTGAGGCCAATCCCTCAAACCACCAGCTGTGTGAGGGCTCCAGCTGCCAGCCGCCTGCTCTCTGACTCCTTCGGTGCCCAGCGCTCGGCGACTTCCTCATCCCAAGGTCTTCAAACCTTGCTCTGCTGGAAACCGGATCACAGCACAAGCGTCCAAGGGTCATCTCGTCACAAAAAAGGGAAACGCGTTTTCTGGGCACCAAGATATGCAGGCAGCTTGCTCGGGTGAACTCACAGCAACACTTACGAGGTACTGTTAGTCCCACAGGCTGAAGGGGCAGGAGTGTCTCGTGTACCGTCACACAGCCTCTAAGGCTGCACACTCCCAAAGCCAGGTCTCGGGGCGCCACCGAGAGAAGACGTGTGACTCACAGGAACAATGTCTCCGGCCACGCACAAGAGGCATCCCCGCTGTGGGGGTCACTCGTCATATGCAGGTGGCCCAGGTTCCCTGTGAAGCCACAGAAGCCACGCGGATGCTGCTATAATAATACCCCAGGCCAGGGCTCCCCAAGGGGCGGGTGATTCATGCTATTTTTTCTATCCTTGGTTAGAGCTGAACATGCCTACACCTCACTTCCGTCCACACCCCTCCTCTCTCTACACGCTAAAAATACATTCTGGGTCCTGCCTCACCCCTTCTGACCATGATCTGGCTCAGCTGAGGCTCCCCACAAAACCCCAGGGGCCTCCGCAGGCACGCAGAGGGGAGGGGGATGCCTGTCTGAGGCAGAGGAAGCCTTTGCCTTTGGGAGCCTGGGTCCACAAGTGTTTGTTTGTTTGTTTGTTTGTTTGTTTTTTCTGTACAGGCCTCAGGGGACACCAGAGACTCATGCAGAGGTGCCCTCTCTGGTCGGTCACCCAGAGAGGGACAGGTCTCCATTTGGATGCTAACTTCAAAACGTCAGCATCTCCAACCCCAGAAAACCCGAGAACAGACAGACCCCCACCCCCTGCACTTCCTGTGGGCCCCTCTCCCAGTCAGCAGCAGTTTGAAACAACCACTGAATCCCTTTTAATCTCAGTAGCAGAGGTACCTCGGGGAGGCACAGAAAGACAACACTCCGCCCGGTCACAGCACCTCATCTGTGTCTGTTGGGTGCCGCCTGGCCCTTTAAGGGAGTGAGGGCAGAACAGGCTGCGGAGCCAACACCCCCACTCCTGTGAGGGACCAGGGTGGAGCCAGAAGGCAGGGAGGGAAGTGGCGAGCCGAGCCGGAGTGGGAGCTGCGTGGTAGGATGCTGCGGGGAGGGGAGAGAGGAGGGGTTTTCGGCCTCCATCTGGACAGGATATCTGTGCAGGGGCTTCGTTCTCAGAGACTTTAGTCCATTTTCCACATGATGCACATTATGCAGCTGGCCTCATCAGGGTTCTAAATCAAAGCCAGCGTCTGCAAAGGGTAGGAGCAAAGGAAGTGCCCTGAGGGCCTCATGCGACACATTCACCGGGGTCTTGCTCCTCTCTGTGACCAACTCCCACATAGGTCCCTCCTTGCGTGGCATCCAGGCTCTGCTGGTCACAGGAAAGGCCACAGGCCAAAGCCAGGCTGGGCCCAGAGCTCTGCGTGTTTCCTGGGAAGGTCGAGGGGTGGCACGCCCCGGGACAGCCCAAGGCACAGTAGTCACCACTGCTGCCCTCTGCCTGTGGGAGAGCTGGCCTGGTGGGGCTCCCAGGGACCCAGTCCTCCTGTGGCAGGTAGGCAGGTGGCTGCTCTCCCTGTGCCACACGACCTGCTAACAACACAGCCTCTGGGAGGCCAGGACGTGGGCCTTTCTCCTCTTCCTCCAGGACCACTGACTGCCAGGGATCCACCGGGCCATAGGTCAGCCACGCAATGGCCTCCTGGACACTAGACTCCGAGGCTCTTCTCGGGGAACTGACACAGTCCTGGCTCGGCAGCAGACCGGTTCTGTGGGCCCCTATCCAGGTCTAGAACAGAGCATGGGGGGTGGGGGGAAGGGCTCAGGCAGCATGTTCAGGACTCTGCCTGGAAGGAGCTTCCCCTGCTCCTCCAAGAAGCTCTCCAGACATCCCCACCCAGAGTCCAAGCAACGACTGTGCTTGGAACATGTTGTCTCACCCTCCATGTGCCAGCCCAGCCTCAGCACAGGACCCTGAGTCTCTTCAGGACCCTCAGTAATCCGTGCTGGTGACAGGTGTCGAGGACAGAGAGAACCCCTGGCCGCTGCTCTAGGCACTTCCATCAGCTACAGAGACTGGGCACCCCCTCTTGAACCCCCATCACACACACACTGAGATGCTGTTGGAACCAGCACCTTTGGGCTAAGGGCAGCAGACCTGGACCCATCCGTGGAGCCACAGGAGGCCCCCACCTCCTACAGGAAAGTATTTCCTATGTGGGACCAGGAATCACCACCAAATGGACCACGCATACCTCACCCTCTGTTACTGCCCTGCTCCCTGGACAGCCGACCCATGGCTCCATATCACCACTGGAGGGTTCTAAATACCCTGGCTGGTGACATGGGTCTACAGAGGAGGGCCGGGTGCCCGCAGCCCAGAAGATACATTCCAGGGTGATGGAATCTGCCTTCGTGCCCAGACACCCCAGGGGTCTTGACAGTGATGGCCACTGCCTGAGAAAAGGGGGTGGCCTCCACCAAGGACAAAACGCTCAGCTTTAAGCTTTGAGTTATACTTTTGGGCAACAATCTTGAGAACTGGGCTCCCTCTTTAATTTTCTTTTTTAAATTTTCTGGGCTCCCTTTTGAGAAACACAAGGACTAGGCAGAGGGAAACCCGGCAACGGCAAGGGGATCAGGGAAGAGCAGGTCCGAGGGCACCAGGAAGCATCACCTCCCGTCCACCACCCACAGTGGGGAACCTGAGACCACCTGCTGGGGCTGCTCCCTGCCCCCCTCCTGCCCAGCGAGGGGCAGGAGCCTCCAGGCCAGTGGGGGGCTGGGGGGGGAGGGGGAGGTGTCTGATGCGACCCTCCAGGTAGTACTCACCGTGGCACCACAAAGAGACACGTGTGGAGTGTACTCAGTGCTCATGGTGCCAGCATGCTACCCAGGGGAACAGGAGAGGCCAGGCACTCCACAGTGGCCACCAGAGCGGTAGCCCATAGACCACCGAAGGCCCCAGGGATAGTATAAGCACCGGGTCCTCCCCGCAGAAACCTTCAGAGAAGAAGCGGGGACGAGACGTGTGGCAGCTGCAGACAGCACCATTGTTTGCACCTTAAACTGACCATACACCTCACAGGGGCTGCTACTCAGAAATGAAAAGAAACCCACAACAGAGAATAAAGCTAATTGTTCTGATGCATTTGAGACACAGCGTGTAAATGTAAACCGACTACATATACCAAAAAAAGCTGAAAGCACTGACAAAGGCCCCCATGCTAGCCCCCAAGTCTCACCAGAAGTCCACATCTTTGTCGGGTCAGAATGTAGGCAAGCCCAGACTCTCCCTCAACCCCTGCCGTGAGCTGTGCACGCACCTGGAAGTCCCCATTGTGCACACTGTACAGGGACTGGAAGAAGGCCACTGGAGACGGCACGTTCTGGTAGAAGCTTCTCTTCACCCTGGGGCCAAGAGAGGACACCTGGAGGCCTATGCACGCCCAAGGAGGGCCCTTGGAGGCCCAGCTCCAGGAGGCATGATGTCCCCGCAGGAGCTTTGCTCTCTTCCAGCCAGAGGTGGCCCTGCTTCACCTGGGCTGCTGCCATTCTTACCTCTTGTTGGCTCCAAGACCCGACACTTGCCCCTGTGGCCTCCCTGCCTAAGGGCCCCATAGAACTGACTTATACCAAGACACTTGTCCTTTACAGGATGAGCTGTCATGGTGGGTTCAGGGCTACAAGGTGACCGCTTGTGTCCACAGCCCACAGAGGGAGCTGGCACCTTCGGGAACCACACTTGTGCTCCTGGCAGACAGGGGGCAGCTTCCTACCCCACCTGACTCCTCACTGAGCAACAGACCCACTGGCCCTGTCACGAGGATGTGGCACAGGGCTCCAACACAACAGGTCCCCAGCAGCCTCACCAGCCTCCCAGGGGAGGAAGTGGCCTCTCCAGCTCCCCACCTCAAGAGTCCCCAGTCCCACCTCATCTGACCCCTAGGTTTCTCTTCCTAAGACCTGGCAATTTCCTCCACTTTGCTCCCCCTCTGCTTCTCTCTCCTCCTTCTGGACACCACCAGTGGCCTCCCAGCAGGTCCTCTCCATATCCTTGTACCCCCAAAATGCATTCTCAAAATATAAACCAGATCTTGTCACACACAGGTTCACACGCTTCAGGCATTTTCTTATGCTCCCAGGTCGAGCCTGGCCTTCACAGCCCCACCAAGCACCCGTTTCCTCACCTGGCAACTGAGGAACTCCCCCACAGGTCCAGCGCAGAGGGTTAAAAACCCCCCACCCCATCCAGGGCCAGAGGTTTGGCCCGAGATGCCCCACCTACCACACACCTACACACAGACATACTGACTCACATGCACACACATTGACATGCACACGGAAACTCACCCAGAGTCACATGAACACATTCATGCACACACACGTGCGCGCGCACACACACACACACACACACACACACCTTGGCTACCGACCTGGGTGAAAGCTTGAACAGGAGACAGGTCAGGCTGGTCAGTAGCAGAAAGACAGGTACAGCGACAAGGGTGCCGTCAGGCTGCCCCCGAGGTGATAACAGGGGGCCTGTGGGTAGGAAGGGCCCAGGGTCGTGAGCCTCCTTGGCACCAGGATGTTCCTTCCAGTCCACATGGCAAAGCACCCCTGGGAGTGCCCCGGGCCACATTGGAAATTTTCTCATAGGCCACAGAGGTTTGCATCATGCCTGCTAATGAATCACCTACCCCTGGGTCTCACCTCCTCCATCCGCAAGGTCATCAGTGTCAGCCACCCTTCCTAGCAGGTAACGGCCCAGCCCAGCCCTTCCTAGAGAGATGAGACCATGTCCAGCCTCCAGAGCCAGAAGCATAGGCCTGGTGGGCCACACTCACTCCCAGTGACAGACAATAACTATACTTTCCAAGAAGCCCAATGCTTGGCAAGTTAAAAATCTCAGATTTCCAGGGGAAGGTGGTCAACCGGGGTATAACTGCCTCAGGGAGGAAGTTCCAGGGGGGGTGAAAAGGTGGGAGGGTGTGACAAACATGGGAAGGGAGGCGCTCTGGGAGGGAGACCCCCACCTCGGGCAGAGGTCTGGGGAGAGGGAAAGCACACGGGCTGGCTCCAGTCACTCCACTGGCCCGCATAGTGCTGTTCCTCCGCCAGGTCATCCTCCGGTGAGGCCATCTGGACGCGCAGCCTGGCCTCGTAGCTGGAACCAGGGTCCAACTCGATGGCTTCAAGCCTGAGCCAGGTCACCCCAAAAATGTGATCCCTGTGCTGGGCCTGCTGTGGGGTAGAGAACAGTTGTCATTTGCTGAGGGTGACAGGGTCCATCAGCCCTCAAGAACACACATGCACACACACAACCGCACACACAGGCACACACGCAGGCACATGTACACACACTGACACTCATCTACCCCCATGTGCGCTTGCACACACAAACACGCTCACTACACTCACACACTCATATATATAGGCATACCCGGTGCTCATCACACATATAAAGACACATATTCACGTACACACAGGTACACTCACATACAAATGCACATGTGCACAGTCACACTCCTGACTCTGGCCACCTCCCCTCCTCATTATTCCAAGTTGACATCTCCCGAGTGGCCCTTGGCTGCCGCTCCCAGAAGAGAGAGGCCCCTGGAGTAGTCAGCCCAGCGTTACCTCCCAGGTCTCCCCCTGCCTCTTGAAGGCCAGCTCATAGCTGAGCATGGAGATCAGAGGCTCCAAAGCAGGACTGACGCTCCAGGTCAGGACACAGTAGTCAGAGCTGACGTTGCTCTGCAAATCAGAGGGAGGGTCCAGCTTCACTGAAACAGAATGAGGCCACGTGAGGGTGTGCGTGTCAGCATGCCCAGCACCGGGGGTCTGAAAAATGCTGGGGGCAGGGAATGGTCAAGGCCCTTCCAGACAAGGGGCCTCACTGGGAGGCAGGTCTCCATCTCCTCCCTGCTGCTGCCTCCCAGTGAGGCCTCAGGTGGGACGAGATGACAGTGAGTTCCTACGGCCCCTGCAGCCATAAGCTTCCCAGGGTCTTACCGGACTTCTTCCTACTGTGACTGAAGTGTATTTCAAGTGACTCGAGTCGTACCCTTGCCCCAACTTACGGCCCTGAGTCTTCGTCCTCCTCCTGAACCCTACCTCTCCACTAACCAGTGGGCCCCTCCCTCCCAGGGGCCCTGCTCGCTCATAGCCCTGGGTGTCTCTTAGCAGGGACAGAGAGCACCCACTGAGCCATGGAGGTTAAGGGCAATGGGACCCTGCCCCCAATCCCCATGAAGCCAGGATGTTCCCCACCAGAGCACCCTACCCCAGGCCTCACCATGTCTCCGGGGCAGGTACTGTGGGTCCACCAGGCTGACCTGCTCCTTCCCAGAGACGTAACGGTGGAAAGTGATGGTGAAGTTGTCAGAAGGCACAAGCACCTCCTCAGGTGGCAGCACCAGAGTGCACTCGCTGGCCCGGAAGACACATCTGTGATTGCTGCCCACGGCGTGGTTGCTGGAAAGGGTATATGTCGCCACCAAGGGGCCACTGCACCAGCCCAGCCCCTACTGCTGCTATCATGGGGACCCATTCTCACCACTGGCCCCTGTCCCCTGCCCAGGTGGGCCTGGCCCTCCAGCCTCACCTGGTAAAGAGGAGCCAGGGACTGGGGCCCTGACCCAGCTCTACAGCAGACCAGTGGCAGTCGATCCTTAGGATGTTGTTGTTGAGGCAGATGAAAGATCCAGCCCCGAGCCCTGGGAACAGTGACGTTTGGGAGCTCACGACGGCTGCTTCAGGGCAGGATTAGTACCTAGCAGCTGACACTCTGACAGGGCAGTCCCCTGAGAATGATCCCAAGACAATGCATCAAGGGCAGGGCTGGGAGGTGATGAGATCTGACCCATGGTGCATGGGTGGGAATGAAGTCCAGGTTGGTCCCTGGAGGACAGCCCCAAGCACAGTTCGAGCCAAAGCCTTCGCTGTGGAGTGAGACAGATGACAGCCCTGCCCCCCAAGCCCTCCACCCCCTGGCCTCACACAGACACCAGTGCCCAGCCCTCACCTCCTCCTTCCCCGTGGATGGAGACTCCCAAGCCAACCCAAGGGCTGATGCACGTGCAGATCAGGAGCCAGGTACTCAACTCCCGCATCAGGGCCTCAGTCTCCAAGGTCCATCCTGCAAGGAACTGGGCTGAGAGCACCCCCCTGGGGACAGTCACCATGAGGGCTGCTCTCTGTGGAGAGAACCCCTCTGATAGGTGCTCACCGTGAGGGCTCCCCCTGTGAGGCATGCTCCCCATGAGGTCCACTCCCTATGGAGTATGCTCCTCACTGACAGCTCTGAGTGGGTCACCACCAATACCCTCACCGTGTCCCATGACAGGGATTGGACACCACTGCCTGAGCTGCTCCCATAAGAAACTGAAGCTCAGAAAGATACATTGGCCAGACCAAAGATTCATGGCTACAGCATATAGCATGGTGCCCTCCAACCCAGATCTTCTGGTGGGTTCTGGACTCTGAACCAGCTATGTGTCTGAGTCTGCCTACACGTTTCTTCTCTGGGACAGGCATCCTCTGCCAATACAGCCCCCTGTTGCTGGGCCCAGGTCCTGTCGTGCAAGGAAGGCAGGGTAAGGGTAACTTTGTGCCGACTGCGTAGCTTGCCTCATACACTTGAGTTCCCACAGCAGCCCTGTGAGGTAGAAAGACCGTCCCTACACACAGACAAGCAAACTGAGTCCCAAGGAGGGGAAATGCCTTGCCCAGGGTCACACAGCCAACGTCTACACATCCTGTCTCCTTAAACAAAGGCCCATCCCAATGTTCTGACCCGGGATCAGGTAGGAGGATCGCAGTGGCGTGTCCTCGCAACAAAACTGCACTCCCTAAGCTCTGTCGATCGCATCCCTGTTTAGAAGGTGCCGGTCCTGCGAAGGAGAGCACCCCAAGAGAGGAGTGCCAGCCTGAGCAACAGGATCCCTGGGGGGACCAGGGGTAAGCTGGAGGCGGAGGGACTGGGTGTTCACAAGTGCCTGGGTGCTGGGAGGCTGTTGACTTCCTATCACCCTATTTGTAGCTCCAGATGGTGCGCTGATAGTTCCTAAGCAGGAAGCAGGGCCAGCCTGGTTATGCAAGCCTGATGGGTGATAAGGAGGCAAAAAAGCAGCACAGACCACAGCACGTAAACCTTCGAGGAGCCTGCACACACGCAGGGGGGCAGACACCACCCCAACACCCCAGCAGCCTAGCCATGTACCCACAGGACTGACCCCTGTTAAGATCCATGCTCAGGAAGACTGCACCCTTTCCTAGCAAGCAGCGTCACCTAGCAGCACCAGCCACAGCATGGGAGGCTGTAGCGAGTTTACCGCCCCCCCCCCCCAGCGTCTGTCCCCTCCTGCACAGTGATTGGGTGGAGACGGGGAGCAGCCGGACAACAGCCCGTGGCCAGGGTGTGTAGTGACAGGATCAGAGCGAGCATCAGGTCGGGGAGCCTGAGGCACAGCAGCCACTTCAAGCTGAAGAGCTAACCCAGGCCCCAGTGGAAGGAGCCCTCCGTCTATGCAGAATTGGGCCAGCTGGGCCAGACCATCCCAGATGGTTCGAGAGCACAGGGTGGGGTGGCTCCAAGCTCAACAGGCCCCAGAGCAGGGACAGCTGAGAGCTACCAGGGCCAGGACCCACCCTGTGGGAGCAGCGGAGACCTATGCAGGGCCACCTGGGGGGATGGTCCCTGCTTCTCCTCTGAGAACTCTTCCCACAGAGAAGGCTTCTGTCTCTACAAAGTGAGCTGGGCAGGGTGGCGTGCCGCCCCACACCTGGCACCTGGCACCTCTGTTCTTAGCATGTGTCCAGCCGGTTGCCACGAAAGCCCGGGCACCACTGGCCTCTGTCTCCTCTGGGCTACCCACGTCCTTGACAAACAGAAACTGGGCCGGGCAGTGTAGAAACCCCCGTCCGCATACTCCGTGGTCCTGGAACAGGCACTGGGATGACACGAGGGAGATCTAATCACAGCTCAGACAACCCCGGACCATGTCACAGGATGGCTGTCAGAGCAGGAGGAGGGAAGCCAGTGTCTCTCCCTCGCGACAGTCTTGCCAGGGAGCGCGGCTGACGCCAGCACCCAGCCCTGCCCCTCCCCCATCAGGTCTGCGGCCACCGCCTTCAGCCCACAAGCACTCTGGTCCCTTCTCAGGACACATCTCCTCCATGACCCTCCTCAGGGTCAAGTCCATGAGGTCGGCCCACTAGGGCCTCCCAGATTTCCTGCCCTGGTTTCCTGGCCCGCCACGAAGTTAAGGGCTGCCTCATAGCTGGACTCCTGCATCAGAACCTCCACACACTGCCACGAGGAAGTGTGCTGCAGGGAAAGGTTTCCAGACAGACTCAGACCCTCACCTTCCCTGGCCCTCACACCCTGAGCACTCACCTGATGCCAGAGGAATCCCTGCCAGATGAGGGTGCCTGCAGACCATCCTCCAAGATGGCTTCACGCAGATTACTGCATCCCCTTCGTGTCCCCTCTTAAACAGTCTCTGTTTTTATTTTTTTAAGTTTACTTATTTATTTATTTGGGGGGAGGGAGGGGGGAGAGAGAGAGCGAGCGAGAGAGCACGTGAGTGAGCGAGGGACGGGCAGAGGGAGGGAGCGAGAGAGAGAATCCCGAGCAGACTCCACACCCAGTACAGGCCCCAACATGGGGCTCCGTGTACCAACTGTGAGATCATTACCTGAGATAAAACCAACAGTCAGATGCTTAACCAACTGAGCCATCCGGGCTCCCAGACTATCTATATTTTTTTTAAAAATGGAACTCACTCTGGGTCTCCCGCTGGTCTAATCCACCTCACACTGTCTCCTCTGCCCGACCTCCTTCCGTATCACATGCCCCTTCCTTCATGAAGCACTCCCCAAGCTCCCTAGGGTCTCTCTGGCCGGACCAGACGTGACAGAGCAAAGCCAGTCCGCTCATGACAGAAGCAGGGTAGCAGGTAGTGCTGTGGGAGCAGCTCAGAATGAGGGTGTCGATACAGTTCTCTGTGGGGGGCCTGGGGGTTAAAGGGAGAAAAACGATGCACCTTCTCTTCCTGCACGTGTTAACTGACCTCCTCTGCCCAGAGACTCCCTCATAGCACCTTTGCGGCCCTGTCAGCAAAGCTCCCTGCTAAGCTGCCTCTTTACACAAGGCTCTTCCAGGGTGAGACACTGTCTGATTTATGTTGTGCCCCCTGCACCTAGCCCCAACAGGATGAGAAATGCATCCCGAATCTCCCTACAGACACTGACCTTGCCTTTAAATGGTGTTGATGCTTTGGGCCCCTGGGAGCAGGACTCTGGATGTTACTTGAGCACAGATCCTCATCTCCCCTTCTTCTGCTTGGCAGAGTTGATCCTCCTTCTGGAACCCCACCCTCACGTGCTGCCACCCATAGCTCCAAAGGGGCGATCCCAAGACCCTGGCTTCTCTTCTGCCCGAAGGCCCCCCAAGGGCATGGGGGTTTGAAGAGGTTTTGCCAGCCGCAGGGCCTGGTCTTCATCTCCACTCATGGCCATCGCAATCTCAGACCATCTGGCCCCAGAACCACCCCTCGCTGTTATTGAGGAAGCAAAGTCTTCCATACCTAAAACTCAACGTGACAAACTCAGATCCTTCCCTCTGCCCAATGGTACTCAGGCCAGGTAGTGATAGCTGTCATTCTTCAGCAAATACTGCCAACACGCTGTCTCTTGGAGACATCCAAGACCAGGACACCCGAGGAGGTAAAACTAGGGCGATGCTCCCAACCGCTTCAAAGTCCATCCACAGGCTCCTCCCAGGGCCCAGGGATGGCCTGCTGTCTGCCACTCTCTGCCATCCACTCATGCTGACTTGAGTGTAGAGAAGTCCAAATCACAGACTCACCTTCCCAGATGCATCTGCTGGGTCCCATGGCAAGTCGGAGGGCCCCCCCCCCCACCAACCTCCAGACCTGGAGGTGACCGCTCCTGCGTTTGCAGCGAAGTCTCTCTGCCTGATTCAGGATATAACTGCAGTGAGCAGTGACGTGAGCCTCCCACGGCAGGCTCACACAGGCCGCCCACATCTGAAACCACGATGCAGATCAGAGCAGCTGTCCCAAGTGGGGTTGAGAGACAACTGCTACCACTAATCATAAACCCGGGAACTAGAAGGTGGGATGATCCTTCTTTCCCCATGACACCAAAGGTAGGCTTTGGTGATTCGACCTTTGGTCGGTGGAGTGTCTGCTGCATTCCTCCCAAGAAACACCACTGGAGAGAATGTTAAACACAAAATTAATGTCTTCTCAGTTAAAGACAAACAAATGATACAAAAGAAAAGTAAAAACAAGACTCCCCTTTATTTCACCCCAGAGGGAGCCTCTGCGAGACGTTAGGCACAAGTCCTTCCAGACAAAGCTGAAGCTCAAACAAATGGACATTTTTAAAGATTTTTTATTTTCAATGTTTATTTATTTTTGAGAGAGAGAGAGAGAGAGAGAGAGAGAAAGAGAGAGCGTGAGCAGGGGAGGGGCAGAGAGAGAGGGAGACACAGAATCCGAAGCAGGCTCCAGGCTCTGAGCTGTCAGCACAGAGCCCGACACGGACAGAGCCCGACACGGGGCTCGAACCCACGAACTGAGAGATCATGACCCGAGCCAAAATGGATGCTTAACCGACTGAGCCACCCAGGACATTTTTAATGGATTCATACTGTGCTGAGCTTTGCAGGCTCTTTGTTCCTCTGGCTATTCTCAACATCCTTCTAGGTCAGCACATAAAAACCTTTCATATGCCTTTAAGGGTAGCACATGCCATGGCTCAATAATCCCGCTGACGGACCTGTGGATTGCTGCCTACATGTTTTTTATTTCTTGAGATACATACCATTATATTAATTTCCAGTGCACATATGCAACTTTAAACAAGGCAGTGAACAAGTCTGGGCATGGACCTTAACTCATCAGAATGAGTACTTCTATACAAATCATTGCTAGAGGTAAGGGGTGCCTGGGTGGCTCAATTGGTTAAGCGTCTGACTTCAGCTCAGGTCATGATCTCACGGTGTGTGGGTTCAAACGTCACGTCAGGCTCTGTGCTGACAGCCCAGAGCCTGGAGCTCGCTTTGGATTCTGTTGTCTCCCTCTCTCTCTACCCTTCCCCCGTTCATTCTCTCCCTCTCTCTCTCTCTCTCTCTCTCCCAAAAATAAATGAACACTAAAAAAAAAAAAAATAATAATGCTAGAGGTGGAACTGTGGGGTCTTAGGTTCAGCATTTAAAAATACTGACCCTGCCAAGTGACATTCCAAAAGCATACCAACTTCTACTCACAAAAGAAATGTAAGAATGCCTGTCGCCAGCCGCCAGCCGTGTACATTATCAATCTTTTAAATCTTTGCCTGTCTGATAGGCAAAGATACCTCAGGGTTGCTTTCATTTACACTTCACTGATTATTAGTGAAGATATGCATCTTTTCATGTACTTATCGGGTCTGTGCTCCTTGGGGTACCAAATAAGGTCACAGTTCAACGTGCATGTGTGTGCTCTGTGCATCCAAACATCTTGGGCAAGTTTCAGATTTAATTTAAAATTTAATCAGCTTGGCGCCCATCTTCCCTACGACAAGCACGTATGTGTATATTGACTGAAGCTTCTCTAGTATCCTTAGAAAGAGAGCTTCCTTCTCTCTGTCAGGGTCCCTCTCTCACCTTGTTGAAACTAGCATTTGCTACCTTAAGTCCAGCAGACCACACCATCCACACCATGACCCCTAAGGTAGAGACCACAAAAGCCGGAAAGGGAGGAAATCCTGGAAGGAAAAAAAGCTAGAGAGGAGAGCACCAAATTCTACATCTAAACTCTACATACGTACAGACAGACAGACATATATACACTATACCAAAATCTCTGGATGACCCTCCGAACTGTATGTATACAGGCCAACTCTAAACAGCCCAGCTAAGGTTAAACAACCTGAACAGAAGTTTCAGCGGCTGCCTATCTCAGAGACACAAAAGTTTACGCTCTGCTTTATGTATAAATTAAAAGATCAACACTCTCCAGAGAAACATAACAGAATCTGGTATCTATGGTCTATATCATTCATAATTTCCAAGATGAATCCAAGAGCATTAGACATAAGAACAGAATTACGTGATCCACACTTAAGAAGAAAGGTAATCAATGCACACAGACTCCCAGGACTAAGTTGTTGGAAACAGCACAGGTTTTAAAGCAGCTACTCTAACTATGCTCGAAGATGTAAAGGAAAATATGGTTCCAACGGATAAACAGGAAATATGGGAGGAGAGACACACACTATAAAAAAGAACCACAAGGAAAGTATATGAGAAAAATACAGTATCTCATTTTTTTTTTATGACATTTGTTTTTGAGAGACAGAGACACAGCAAGAGCAGGGGAAGGGCAGAGAGAGAGGGAGACACAGAATCCGGAGCAAGCTCCAGGCTCTGAGCTGTCAGCACAGAGTCCGACGCGGGGCTCAAACTCACAAACCGTGAGATCATGACCTGAGCAGAAGTCAGACGCTTAACCGACTGAGCCACCCAAACGCTCCTCTCGTTTTGTATTATTATTCTTATCTATCTATCTATCTATCTATCTATCTATCTATTATTTAGTTATTTTATTTTCGAGAGAGAATGCAAGTTCATGAGCAGGGGAGAGGGGCAGAGGGAGAGAGAGAATCTTAAGCACTGTCCACGCTGGCATGGAGCCTGACTTGGGGCTCAATCCCATCATCCTGGGATCATGACCTCAGCTGAAATCAAGAATCAGACACTCAGCCAACTGAGTCATTCAGGTGCCCCAAACACAGTAACTTAAATAAAAAGAATGCATCGTAACAGCGCAAAGTACTAGGAAAACAGGTAAGAGAGGACATCAGTCAAAGTCAACACAGTGCCCTTCCTGGATGATAGGAGGGAGCCAAGGAGAGTTCTGGAAAATCACTAGGATTAGTCAGAGTCCTAAATATGAAGCAGCCCTATATATTCTTTTTTTTCCTTAACCTAGTAACAGTGCATCTCCATCATTACAAAACAAGAAAAGTGGACGCTGAATGTCACATTTTCAAGGCACAGTGTAGATTATTTCATCATCAATTGGATGGCAAAGGGCTGTTTATGATGCAATGACACCTCAGCCGGTCAACATTATCAGCCTAAGCACTAAGTCACTGGCACTATTCTCCATACACCACAGAGTTTCTTCAAAAAAACTAAATAAAAAAATGAAGCAACCATATTAAATTACTTAATGCCTCATTTGTTAACCAAGCCAGGAAAACCACTTTCTGACAATGACTTGCCTTTAATTGCAGCAGCTGAAGAAGTCAGGTCCAGAGAAAATGAATTTAAGACTATAGGCATTTTGGAAAACAGCTGTTCTAAAACCTAAGGACACTGAAAGCAACAGCAATAGTCAAACAAAAATGAGGTAAATGAGGGGCACCAAGGTAGCTCAGTCAAACATCGAACTTTTGATCTCGGCTTGGGTCAGGATCTCACCATCATGAGATCAAGCCCCACATGGGGCCTGACACTGGCAGCACGGGGCCTGCTTGGGATTCTCTCCCTCCCTCCCTCTCTGCCCCTCTCCCGCTCGCACGCTGTCTCTCAAAATCAATGAACTTAAAAAAAAAAAATTTTTAATGAGGAAAATGATTTGAAGTAATTTTCCTTGAATCATGATGAATCCACAGATGTTACCGACTCTGCTCAACTGTTTCTTCCACGAGTCAATGCCTCAGCACAGAGCTGAGAAGCAACTGAAGAATTAGCCTGTATGCATGGTCTGTGGAACAGCCCAACAACTGCAAACACGAATATTTTCAAAGTTGAGAAAACACTAATTCAGTAGAACACGGATTAGAACCTGCTAAAACGTAATATGGCAAATCCTTTGTGGAAATTGTGTCTCTCATCAGTATTGACTCTATTCAATCTACTGGTAACATCAACAGTTAACTTCATTTGCTCTCAGGCACTTAACCAGCTTTACCAGATGCATATTTGTAATCTACTTTGATGACAAGAAACGCTACCTTTGAACCCCAGTCAAGCAAAATGATACCCATTCTTTTCATCAGTAGACCACCATCATAAAATGCTGTACACAATTACTACGGTTACATTTTGAATTTAGTCTATAAAAAAGTTACGGAAGTTTCTTTTCCTAGATTTTGATTCTTGCCCCATGAAGTGTATTTACTATCTGGCCCTTTACAGAAAGAGTCTGTAAACCCCTGAAATTGACAATCATTACCACCATTTTGCACATGACAAAATAAAGGCAGAGGTTCAGCGATTTGCTGAGGTCTCCCAGCTAAGCGGACATGCAGGCTAACATCAGAGCACACGATATTCACCACTGACCCGACAGCAAACACACAGAGAAGATCTGAGGAAATAAAACTGATGGCATACGTAGGAGACACTAAAGGTACCACCCACGTTATAAACTCACATTGGTACAACCAGAACAAGCTGTTTTAGAATCTAACCAGAGACGATGGGCTCAGGACCTGGCCTGTGTGTCATGGCAAAAAGAAAACCATCATGTCAAACTTAAAGCTTAATCACTTCTGGGAAAGATACCAACTCTCAAAAAAAGTACAAATCTGTCTTAGAGGCATAAATTTATAGCTCATGATTTCACAAGTGAGACTTTATTATCAAGAGATTTGGAAGGGGTGCCTGGGTGACTCAGTTGAACATCCAACTCTTAATTTTGGCTCAAGGTCATGATCACGGTTTGTGAGATTGAGCCCCACATCAGGTTCCCTGCTGGGGATCCTCTCTCTGCCCCTCCCCAGTTCATGGCACGTGTGCTCGCTCTCTCTCTCTAAATAAACGAATAAACTTTAACAAAGGGAAAAAAAAGAGAGAGATTTGGAAAAATAATTAAGTCTGAGGTCCTGAGAAAGAAACTTATCCATCCACAAACTGCCATCCTGTCCCCATCTAGTCTGAGGTGTCCTTTTTCTTTTGCAAATGGAAAGATGAAAGAAAATATAAAGACGTTCTATCTAATACATTTACTGAAATCCTAAGAAACAAGAACAGATATGATACATGAAATCCATGTTACGAGCAATTTTGTGACCAGGAAAGCCCTAAGTATGGCAGCTGTTTGATGTCTACTTCTCAAGGCATTTAAAACACTGAAAAAGCAGTAGTGGGTTTTCCATTTTAATTAAATATTCACAACAGATTGTGATTAAGTTTGCAATTAACAGTTAGGTACTTAGGGACATCTAATGTACTAAATTGTAAAACTTTATCAGTTGTGCAAACAGGGTACATATCTCAGAGAGCTGGTGGTGAGAGAATACCAATTACCCAATTCATGTAAAAGATAAACCAACAGGACCACAGACAGAGTACACTACGTTATGGATACGCTTCCCCCCACAAACAAAATCTCCCTGGACATAAATGAGCTCACCTGCTCACTGGCAGATAAGCTAATTTGCTGACATCCTGGGCTGCTACCCTAAAAGGGTTAGCTTTCTGCCACACCAGCAAAAACTCAGGACCCAGTTCACACTCCCGACTGGGAATTTACCCTGGAGAACAAGGTGAGCAGACACTGACACAGCTGGGCCAGCCTGGCCCTAGTCCCTCCAGCGGTGTCCACACTGAGCATTGCAGCATTTGTAGAAAGTGGTCATTGGCTCATCTGCAGAGCGGGTCTGAAGCTGCATGAAATAGGCACGAGGATGCTCGCATTTCGGGCAGGACTCTGGCAACAAGAGAAAACAAGTGACTCACGTTATTAAAAAAGATGATGTTGGGCGCCTGGGTGGCGCAGTCGGTTAAGCGTCCGACTTCAGCCAGGTCACGATCTCCCGGTCTGTGAGTTCGAGCCCCGCGTCAGGCTCTGGGCTGATGGCTCGGAGCCTGGAGCCTGTTTCCGATTCTGTGTCTCCCTCTCTCTCTGCCCCTCCCCCGTTCATGCTCTGTCTCTCTCTGTCCCAAAAATAAATTAAAAAAGTTGAAAAAAAAAAAAAATTAAAAAAAAAAAGATGATGTTAATGACCAAAACACACCGCTTGAGGGTAGGTGTTGTGGAAGGGCAGCAAAGACCCTCCTCCCGCTGCATTCATCTGGTACCCTTTGCCTAGGCTACCTTGTACCATGATTTAAGGCTACGGTTAGTGGCAACATTCCCCCTATGCTCTCACACTGAGGGAACTGAGGATACCTACGACTTGGAAAACACTCCTGCATCCTTCCGGGGGTCCCATTTTTCTTTTCTAATCTGGCTGAAGACTGGCTGGAAATGTAACATGAAAATTGACTCATGGCTACCATGTGCATTATGGGGTCCACTCCCTGAAGAATCTTCTGAGTGCATTTCCATCACCAGCGCCTTCTCATCTTCCCAGGGGAGCCCCCAGTGTATGATGAATCCACTTCCCCTTACATTCAGGGATCCAGGGGCGCCTCAGGTCGTGATCTCACGGTTCGTGAGTTTGAGCCCTGGGTGGGGCTCTGTGCTGACAACACAGAGCCTGCTTGGGATTCTCTCTCTCCTTCTCTGTCTGCCCCTCCCCTATTCACACACACACACACTCTCTCTCTCTCTCTCTCTCTCAAAACAAATAAATAAACTTAAAAAAAAAAAAAAAAGGCAATTTAGGGATCCCTTTTGGCAACAGTTCCTCAGGCTATTCTTATGAAGATCTCACCACACCCCCCACACCTGTGCAAAGTGCCTCGAGGCAAAGTTATTTCACTTTGAGAAACTGACCCTACTCTTCATAACACCTTCAAACACTCTCAAACACCATTTTGAACACTAGGTACATAATTCATCTCCTTTTGACGAATTCTGCCAATGCTAATTTTACCCTATCAAATTTGGATGTTCTTCCAGAGGGGAAAAAAAGATGGTACTGAGCAGGAGTTGGCTCTTCCTCCACTAAGTACAGGCGTGTCTAGGGCTCTCCTCTTTCCTTCCTTGCCCATGTTTACCTCTATCAGATATGAAACAAGACTTAAAAAAAGCACTTTACGGGAACCCTCTTGCACTGTTGGTGGGAATGCAAATTGGTGCAGCCACTCTGGAAAACAGTGTGGAGGTTCCTCACAAAATTAAAAATAGACCTACCCTATGACCCAGCAATAGCACTGCTAGGAATTTACCCAAGGGATACAGGAGTGATGCACAGGGGCACTTGTACCCCAATGTTTATAGCAGCACTCTCAACAATAGCCAAATTATGGAAAGAGCCTCAATGTCCATCAACTGATGAATGGATAAAGAAATTGTGGTTTATATACACAATGGAGTGCTATGTGGCAGTGAGAAAGAACGAAATATGGCCCTTTGTAGCAACGTGGGTGGAACTGGAGAGTGTGATGCTAAGTGAAATAAGCCATACAGAGAAAGACAGATACGATATGTTTTCCCTCTTATGTGGATCCTGAGAAACTTAACAGAAACCCACGGGGGAGGGAAAGGAAAAAAAAAAGAGGTTAGAGGGGAAGAGAGCCAAAGCATGAGAGACTCTTAAAAACTGAGAACAAACTGCGGGTTGATGGGGGGTGGGAGGGAGGGGAGGGTGGGTGATGGGTATTGAGCAGGGCACCTTTTGGGATGAGCACTGGGTGTCGTATGGAAACCAATTGGACAATAAATTTCATATATTGAAAAAAAAAAAAAAAAGCACTTTAAAGCTCTCGGGCACTAACTTTTAAAAATCGACAGCAGAATTTTTTCCCCTAGGCTCTGACTTCTTCCAGTCCTGTCGTCGTTGCTATCATCACAGCTATGGAGTGTGTTGGATCGACTCACTTCACGCTCTCATAATCAGGGAATATGGAATAGCCCCAGAAAGGTCAAGAGAGCCCAGCAAGGTCATGAAACATGAAGAGGTCACTCTGAGACTCTAGTCTAGGCCTGGGCCTATGCTGTCTGTGTTCGCAACGAACTACTGAAGGAAAACATGGACACACTTTCTATTTTCAGAGGCTCACTTCCTCCAAGCGCAAGTGTCACCGTAAGCAGCCTCAGCAGCCTCATCTGTGTCCACAGCTCAGTGCCAGAAAAGGTTCCGTCTCACCTGCAGTCGAGTCAACATTCTCCCAGGCAGCTGCCCCACCAAGCACGTCGTCCACTTCTTTCAGCTTTGGGTACTTCCGACTTGTTGCCTAACAAACAACAGCAAGTCTTCAGGCTCCAAGTAAGGGAACGTCACAAACCCGGGTCACCAAACCACGCCTGTGCTCAAGTGTCTCGCCAGACTTCCTTCGAGGCAGACTCGAGGGTTACTCAAAGAAAACAGTTTCTACCCTCACAGAGCAGGACTTGCCATTGCGATTTAGAGGATCCAGGCCTGGGATACGCCCCAAAAGAAGAGAAAGAGTCACTGGGGAGAGAAAAAACATCTCTGCGAGGACTGGATGCCACGCCAGAGCAGGAAGGAAAACAGCACAGGTGGGATCTCACACTTCTACGGTACGACATAACCCAAAAAGAGAGAAACACAATAAAGCCAAAGCGTACCACTTGGCTGGGGAGCCCAGCCAGAGAGCTTTCAAAGCGGGTCACGTTGGGCCTCCTTCCCAAGTTTTACCACCCATCCTTGAAATTTCAGGGTTACCTAAGAGTTCACTCTTCCCAGTTTCAGATCCTAAACTCCCACAACACAGCCCTGCGGCAGAGTAATACACAAACATTAGGAGGGAGGGCTCTGCTTCTAAAAAGTAAAAGCGTGCTAATAAATAAGGATGCTATTATCAAGGCAAAATAACAACTTACAATAGAGAGTGCATTATTTCACTACACTCCAGGTTCACCCCAGAGCATAACAGGGTACAAAACAAACATCATTGCTTTCCTTACACCTTATGTCTTAGTAGTGACAAAGCACCTAAGTTACAAAGTATATTAGAAGGCAAGGAGTCCGATGGATTAAAATAAAGAAGGGAAGGCGGACAAAATGGGGGGAGGAGCTGAAGTTTTAAACGCAGCAGTCACTTAAGACACGACCAACGAGTGGCATGGTTATCTAGGGAAAAAGTAAGCCGAGCAGAAGGCATGTGCAAAAGCCCGGGTAGCACGTGCGCAATGGGGGCTCCTCCAAGAGGCTGCTGTTGCTGGGGACGAAGAGTACATTAGGACGTGCCATCAGACTTGGAAGGTCGCGGGGAGGTGCTGGCGTCAGAGCCTACCCGGCCCTGGGAATGTGCGGGGGAGATACTGAGACCTTTCGAGCACAGGACGGACTTGATCTGACCTAAACGTTGACGGGATCACTCGGGCAGCTGCCGTGAATACAGTGAAGGGAACGCGCGCGCGGGCCTGAAGCCCGAGGGCGAGGTTAGGACTGCAACGCCAGGAGATGACTGGACGGAGCCCAAGGTGACGGCAGTGGGGCGGGACAAACAGCCGGATCAGGGTAGGGACCACAGGATCTGCATCCGACGGGAAGTGGCTGCGAGAGCAAGGGCGCATGAAGGGGGACTCGGGGCTGGTGGGAGGGGAAACGGGAGGCTCCCGGCTCGGCGCCGGCCTCTGGGCCCCACCTTGCGGGTGATGTTGTGCACGTAGGGGCAGGTGTTGCAGGCGAAGCGGTGGCAGCGCTGTCCCTCTTCCACGATTAGCCCATTCCCGCAACCCGGGCAGAAGAGCAGCATGGCGGCCGCCTGGGTCCCGCAGGCTACCGGCAACCCCCGCGGCCGGCCGCGGGGCACTGACACCAGGCCCGTCTCCAGCTCACATTGGTTCGGGAATCCGCCCCACCTCCCGGCCTGCCAACGGCAACGCCGATTTCGCGTTCCCAGTGAGCACTGCGGCGGGCCGCCTCGCGCTTCTCATTGGTCCTCGTGGCGGCCCCGCCCCTCGCAAATCCCGCGACTGGCTGCTGTCCCCGCGGGTGCGCGCCCCGCCTCCGTCGCGTACCCCAACAGGTAGCGCGGGCCGTGCCTGGGGACTAAGAGGCGCCCTGGAGCAGGCGGAGGAGGAGGTGGCTGTGCGGCCCGAGACGCCCGAGGACGATGAGGACGAAGAGGAGGCGCTGCCACACTCCGAGGCGGTAGACGTGTTCCAGGAGGGTCTCGCCATGGTCGTGCAGGACCCGCTGCTATGCGATCTACCGATCCAGGTGCGCGCGGGCGGGGAGCCGCCGGGGGTCGTTCCCCGCCGGGCGGTGCTCCCGCTGACAGACCTCTGGAGGCCCTGATGGGGAGCTAGGGGAAGGCGCCTCTGGGCTCAAACGAAGGTCTTAACCGGGGCGGGGATGGAGGTGGGGGTTGGGTGGGCGAACGAGGCTCTCACCTGGCGAGCAGAATTTAAAGGGGTCAAAACAAACCACAACCAAATTAAAAAAAAAAAAAAAAAGTCAGGCTATATGACCTTTTAATACACTGTTTCAAAAACTCGAAGGTCATGTGAATAAGTATGCGATAAACAAAACAGTGAAATTTTACGTAAAGACCAGATCAGCATTGATGGTTTTTCACTTATCAGCCTTCAGTGTGCCTCAGGACGGTCCTGTCTTGAAATCCTTGTAGCAGGAAGAACAGTGTCAGTTCAGTCTGAGAGCCCCTAATTACCAGGAGTCAGGCCAGGGCCCAGGACAATGTAGACATGAGTCAAGTGTGCAAGATTTACCAGGACGCCACAACACGGTAATGATAAAACATTGTGATACAACTAAAAAATAATACACTTAAAAAATAAAACTCCAGGGGCGCCTGGGTGGCTCAGTCGGCTAAGCGTCCGACTTCAGCTCAGGTCACGATCTCACAGTTCGTGGGTTGGAGCCCCGCGTCGGGCTCTGTGCTGACAGCTCAGAGCCTGGAGCCTGTTTCAGATTCTGTGTCTCCCTCTCTCTCTGACCCTCCCCCGTTCATGCTCTGTCTCTCTCTGTCTCAAAAATAAATAAACGTTAAAAAAATAAAACTCCAATATGAGCAAAATAACAAGGATGGTAAAGGTAAAGGTAGACTCACGTCTACATTGTCCTGGGCCCTGGCCTGAATCCTGGTAATTAGGGGCTCTCAGACTCAACTGGCATTGTTCTTCCTGCTACCGAGCCCCAGAACCCGGATCTGATCCTCATCCTCCTGTTTCTGCACTCCTCTTTCTCCCGAGATCCTATCCACTTTGCACATTAAATACAAACGTGTGGGTGGAACTGGGGAAAACCCTAACATACAAGCAAGAAATTTTGTTTCTTGTTCTTCATAAAATACGGTACTGCTTTTTGGACACTATCAGCTTGCTTTCTTTTGTTGCTGTTTGGGATGGTAAAGAGAGGCAGGGATCCCACTTCCACCCTTGGTCTTTTTGTAGGTTACTTTAGAAGAGGTCAATTCACAAATAGCACTAGAATATGGCCAAGCAATGACAGTCCGAGTGTGCAAGATGGATGGAGAAATAATGCGTAAGTGCTCCCTTCTCCTTTTGGACCATGCAGTCTGAGTTTTCACACAGGCAAGATGCTAACATGGCCGCTCAGTGGGAAACTCAAGGGCCACGTCCAAGGATACTGGGGCAAGCACAAGCCTACCCTACCCAGATCTGAATCTCCATCCGAAACCATCTGGACAGAGCTTCTGGGTTCCTTTCCTGCCATCCGAGGCTGTGGCTCCCCGCCATGGCTGTTCTCCTTTTGTGTTGCAGCTGTGGTTGTGGTACAGAATGCTACGGTCCTGGACCTGAAGAAGGCCATTCAGAGATACGTGCAGCTCAGGCAGGAGCGGGAAGGAGGCATTCAGCACATCAGCTGGTACGTGGAGCCACAGGAAGGGCTGGTGCAGCACGAGCACCTGCTGCCTGAATGCTGCAAAGTGCCAACGGGGTCTGAGCTCCCTGTCCCAAGCATGGAGACGTGGTGGCTGCCTCCATGCCTGGGAGTCCTGCCTCAGCTGCTCTTTCATGCCCTTTCACCTCACCTAGATAGCATTTCCAGTGGCCGGAAGTGGTCTCCCTGGTTACGGATGGGGCAGCTTTCGGCAGCCCCACCCCATCTTTACATGGGTGCTCTCCTCACTCCCACTAGGTCAGGTGTCTTGTTGCCTGTGTGTTGGTATTGCCGCCTGTCTTGTTAATAAGGTGTGTTTGGCTCCCAGCCACCCCACACAGCCCGTTGAGAGCAGTGCTTCCTTACAGCTGCCTCATGCCCGGTGCATACGTGGTGCAGGAAAGGCCAAGAAGAGGCCACCTGCCCTGGGCCCCCAGGACTGAGCACCTTGAGCTCATCTCACACACAGCCCCTGCATCCCAGCTGGCCAGTCACCGTGCTTGTGGTTTACCTGAATCCCCATCTGAATCTTGCAGGTCCTATGTGTGGAGGACATACTACCTGACCTCTGCAGGAGAGAAGCTCACTGAGGACAGGAAGAAGCTTCGAGAGTAAGTTGGGGCCACATTTTGAGCTGCATCTAGTGTGTTGCCCTCTTGTTCCCCAAGCCCTGCCAGAGGGCCGGGGCCTCTTCCCCGGAAGGAGGAGTCTTAAATCACTTACCGGGGAATAACCAAGACCAGCACAGTCCCTGGATGGACTGACTCCTTCCTGCAAGGAGCTTCCTGGGGGCCCTTCCTACCGGAATGGGAGGCATAAGCACAGTGTGAGTGAGCACTGCTCACTAGTGGCAGTGTGGGGCCTCCCACAGCCAGAGGAGGCCAGTGAGAGCATGTGTGCAGGAGAAAGGCTGCCCGCTGGCACAGTGTGGGCTATGGGGTGATGGCCGCTGCCACTTCCTCACCTTCCTGGACACAGTGCTCTTCCTGTTTGTCCTTTCTTGGTCCCTGACATGAGTCTCTGGTGAGGAGTCACAAACAGACCTCACACTACAGCCCTCCTCTTTCAGTTACGGTATCCGGAATCGGGATGAGGTGTCCTTCATCAAAAAGCTGAGGCAAAAATGAACCTCCAGACAAGGACAACTGTGCTGCTGACCAAGCTCTCCCCACCCCCAGGAAGAAGCCTTCGACAACTGTTCCCTTTTTGCAGAAGAGTGTTGAGGTGGCCTGCACCTAGCTGGAACACCCTAATCATGTGGCAGATGGGCCTGGCCCTCTGTACAGGATTCATCCATTTGCTTCTTCGTTTGAAAAGTAAAAAAGCCACGGTACTTGGGGCAGGAGGGACTGGTGCTGCCCAGTCCCAGAGGGAAAGCAAGGGCAGAGAATAGGGCACGTGAGTGCTAAGGTGGAGGACGCTTCACCTGAGCCCTGTGGCCACCCCCTGGCCATAAGACCCTTTTACTGTGATCTCTACAGCAGGGGGAAATAAAGGCAGAGTGGCTGGCTTTCTGTTTGTGCTTATGGGGAAACAAGGGCCTGGGATCGAGAGTATGCGGGTGGGGCCCCCAGCCTCAGCTCACAGGGTTCACCTATAGCAACACCTTCACCCTTTGGCTTCCGGAAAGGGAGGTAGCCTGGGGCTGAACTTTGAGCTGCCGGCTGGGTAGGTGGTATTGGGGTCGGAGATGCTTCCCATTTGTTTGGGGGGGGGGGGGGGAGGGGGAGGAGGGCAGGGGTGACCACACAGCTATGGGTTCTTCTTTCATTATCAGCTGCCAGTTACTGTAAGGAAGGGGGACAGTGTGCTCCCATCCACCTGACTGAGAGACTTCACTGGAAGGTATATTTGACACTTAGTTCCCTGTTGTGGGGAATTGTGAGCAAGGTGGCCAGCGGCCTGAAGGATCTCCCTCCACAGCCCCCAGCCAGAAGCCAGAAAGACGAGGCAGCTCCGGTAAGTTAGTGGCAGCTAAAACGCTCCCAGTCCATTTATTGGCCACATGAGGTGGTCGTCGAGAGACTAGTTAGAAGGTAATCACGGGAACTAGTGTAATAAATGCCCTGCAGTACGAGAGGTTCACCGCTGGTGAACGAGGCACAAGAGGTCAGTGTTCAGGAAACAGGCAGGGCGGCGGCACACAGGGCTTGAGCGTCGAGTCCTGTGGCCTGTGAGGCCTGGGGGAGACCAGGTGCTGGCTCTGGCCTGCTGGAGCACATGGCCCCGGCGCCCCAGCCAACTCAGTGGAGCTGAGCATCCAGCTCGTACTTCTCACAGAACTTGTCAGTGAAGGGGATGCAGGTGAGGAACTCACACCACTCACAGCGGACGGGGTAGAAGTAGAAGAGGACCACCAGGCCGGCCAGGAGGCCCAGGAAGACCACCTGAAAGACGATGATCTGGCAGCGCTTGCGGTACAGGTCAAACTTGCCGAAGCTGATGTAGGGCAGGAAGGCAAAGGAGAGGAAGAGGCCGCTGATGAAGCCCGAGATGTGAGCGAAGTTGTCGATCCAGGGCAGCAGCCCGAAGGTGAACAGGAAGAGGACCACAGCCGACAGCTTGAAGAAGGCACGCCAGGGCCTTGCCAGGACCTGCCAGCTCTGGAAGAGCTCCACGAACAGGCAGGCCAGGATACCAAACTGCGAGCCGGCTGGGCCCACCTGGCGGCAGTGTGGGCGGCTGTGAGCTGGTGGGGCCGAGCAGACCCGCCCCAACCCAGAGCCGCGTCTCCCCGTCCTGCCTCCCGTGGCCCGCAGCACACTGAGATCAAGGAGCCAAAAGGAGATGCTCCCCGTCTGGACCCTCCAGGGCCCCAGACTCCGAGCTGGACGTGGACTCGGTTTACGACAGGCAGCAGGTGCACATGGGGGCGTCCCCACTCTGGGTGACAGTCTTACCTCTGCCCGGTATGGCAGGAAAATGGCACTGGCCAGGTTACCAGTGACACCGCTCAGCAGGTAGATGATGGCTATTCGGTGCCAGCCTGCCAACTTCTCCAGGTCCCGCAGGACAGTCATCTGGAAGCAGACTGACACCAGGCAGTGCAGGATCCTGTGGGGTGGGGGTGAGGTGGTACTCAGTAAGGAGGCCGCCCCCTTCACCATCTCTGGCCATCCTGGGGTACCTGGGACCAGCCACCCCTGCTCAGCCCACATGGTATCACTTGCCCAGCGTGCAAGAAGAGGGACAGCCACAGGCGGTAGAACTGGTCAGGCACCTCGGGGTTGAGAAAGGGCAGGAGCCCACACACGTCATCCATGCAGTGCACCTGTGCAGAGTGGCCCGTCAGCACCCACAGTGGCTGGGGGGAGAGGGGAGGGACACTCACCCTGGAGGCCTACCTGGGAGCACAGTGTGGCCTCCTCGTGGAAGTAGCCCCTCATGAAGTCACAGTACTCCCGGGAGGTAATCTCACACCTGGAAGGTCAGGCCAGGATTGCAAGGACTTGTAGAGTGGCCCAAGGGCAGAGGCACCTGACTATGCCAGCCAGGCCCAGCTCTCAGCCCTACTTGCCCACCATTGTTGGCTCTGGACAAGTCCAGGCAGACCCCTTCTCACCCCAGGCCCCTCGGAATCTTGGGTTATTTTGGAACTTGGTGAGGGAGAAGGGCACAGCCCCAGGGCACTCTGCACCCAGGACTGGCTGCACACACAAGCACAGGCACACCCACCTGCCCTTTGTGCCGATGCAGCAGGGCCGGCCCGTGATGACACAGTCCATGTGAGGGTGGTTGGTGTGGTTCCCGGCGCTGTTTTTGGTGCAGATCTGGGTCACAAATGGGGGTGAGTTGGGTCAAGGCCTCCCCCAGCCCTGGGACCCACAACCATGCTGGGAGAATGGGGCAAGGATGGACAGGCTCCTAAGGTAGGAAGCCAGCCTCCCTGGACTTCAAGCTGGCTACCACACCCCGAGACACAGATGAGCCATCTGTCAGGTTGGAGTAATGTCACTTGGCCTCCTAGGCTTCCACCTGGTTCTCCTGTTCTGGCTACCTGCTCAGAGAGGCAGGTGTTTGGTAGGTAGACAGGCTGAGCAAAGGCCAGAGGCACAGCGTCTCAACACCCAGGGTGGTCCCATGATGGGGATCTCTGGCATCACTAACGGGTGGAATGTGGGTTCCTCCTTCACAAAACGGGGTGACTCACAAACAACCCCTCCACTCTGGCTCACCGGCCACTTGGTGATGTCATCTGGCCACTCGTGGGGGTCCTCGGAGGAAGGCTCATCACACACCCTGCATGAACCCAGGATGTGGTCAGACCCTGCCTTGTACCCTTGGTATCCGTGCCTTCCCGTCCGACTCAACGACATGTGGGGCAGCTGTACCCTCTCCCCCCACACACACCCCATGGAGCCATTGACAAAGGAAGTAAGGGAGGGGCTGGCAGGACTGACCTGGGGTCCTGGTGGCAGACAGAGCCAAACTGCCTCTTGCGGCCCGCAAGATCTGGGGCACTGGGGTGGAAGGGCCACTTCACCCACACTGCCAGCGTGGACTGTGGGAGGACACAGGGTCAGGCCCTGGTCAGAGCCCACCCCTTAGCCAGTGCAGTCTCCAGGAGGCAGGAATCAAAAGTAAAGTCACTGAGTCCCTCACACTGACCCACAATGCAATTTCAATGAAATTACACTCCACAAATGTGCAGGCATGTTGGGAGACTATTAAAAGGAGCTCAGCAGCATAATTCCTGTTAGCTTAACAATAGGAACAACCTGTGTCCAAAATCAGAACTGGTGTAAACTACAGCACCTCCACATGAGATGATGTAATATAAACTTGTAGGAATCTTTTTTGGTTTTTTCTTGAATTGTTTAGTGGAAAGAATAAGGCAACACCCCTTGTGTAAACTTAGGACATGTGCACAAAAACAGGACCGACGTGCAAAAAGAGCACACCCAAATCAAAGACTTGCTACAGCTGTCCTCTGTGACAGGAGGAGCAGGAAATGGGGGGAGCAGGGGATACAAGGAATAAATGTGAGCGGAGGGCCCTCGCACGGAGGGGCGCCATAATATGCACAGAACTAGGGTCGTGATGACTCAACCGGCTCTATCTGAAGTCCCAAAGTAACCGCAAGCACACGGTGGTGGGGGCACAAACCGAGCACTCCTCCTCCGAGGTCTGCACGCAGCCCGACCGGTCATTGCGCACGCAGCAGGCCGAGTGCTTCTCACGCTCACGCGCAGCGCGGATGAAACTGTGTACCTGCGGGTCCTGGCGCATGCAGGGCGAGAACTTGGCACCCAGGTGAATGAGAGCCTCCTGCGGAGGATTGGGATGTGCAGCTGCAGAATCCGGCCCCCTGCGAGCCCAGGGTTCCCACCCTCCGGCACCCACAAGGCCCTGCCCTCACCGAGCTGGGCCCGATCCAGAAGTTCTCCTGCTGCACGTACTTGACGTTCTCATAGACCCCGCGGTTCCGCAGTACCTGCAAGGTTGGGGAGAGAGATCAGACAGAACCCGCTCCAGCCCTGTGAGGAAAGACGGAGTCCAGAGCCCAGACTCCGCAGATCTGGGCCGGGCAGGGTGCCAGGGCTCACCGAGTCCACAGTCTCATGCTGCGAGAAGCCCACAGGCGCGATGCCGTAGATGCACACGGCTAGAATGGTGACGAGTGAGTGCACGAAGGTGAGCCAGTAGGTGAAGAAGGGCCTGCAGGGCAGAGCGTCAGCAGAGACCGCGTCTCCAACCCAGAGAACCCACCCCCGACCTGGAGCCTTGCCTGCTGGAAGCTGCATCCCACCCACACTCCCACCCCATGCCCACCTGTGGTCGTCCATGTCCTCAATCTGGCGCTTGACATAACTGTCGATACGCTTGCGGTAAGTGCGGTTGGTCAGCCGGCCCACCATGCCCAGCCCATACGGCCGCTTCTCCCTGGCAAAGAACTTGCGCACGGGCATCGCGATGCGCTGGCCCCGCCGCTGACCCGCCGTGCTCACTACCTCCTGCCGCAGCCGCACCTTGGGCTGTGGGGCCGCTGCGCCACCCTCCTTCTGCTTCCTCCAGCCTCGTTCCAGGGGCCTGGGGGAAGGGGCACAGTCACCTCCCGCCCTAGACTCCCAGCCTGCCTCAATCCCTCCCAGCAGGACCAGGATGGCCTCTCCTCTCTGGCTCCCATCTAACACTGAAGGCACGGTGCAGTCATCCACCATCAGCCTCCTCCTCACCAGTGAAAGAGCAATCCTGAGCCCCCCTGGGGATTGCAGAGGTGGAACCTGACCTATGTGAGGTTCCCTGGACGATCTACAAGTATGCCTTACAACACCCTCCATCTCCCTGCTAGATTCCGTCCAGCCCGTGGACCCTGGGATTCCGTTCCTGTCCCACAGGTGGGCAGCCAGGACTTGAATGGTGCCCAGCCCTGGGTCCCACAGCCATAGTGACCAGGCTGGGCTCACAATCCACAAGATGACTCCTTCCCTCGGCCCTCCATGGCATCAGTGCCCTAGGGCCCAGATGCTCCGGACAGCCGTAGATCCTGCCCTCCCCCCTCCCCCCTGGCCGGTGGCACTCACAGCATCAGGTGGCTGCGCTCAAGCTCACTGCGGTCCAGGGCCCCACCCGTGAGGTCTGCCTGTTCTGTGGCTTTCTCCCAGTCTTTGAGTGCTGCCTCCGAAGGGGACTCAAACACCTCGTCTGGGTACGTGGACAGCTCCTCGTGGAGGACTCCTTCCTGAGCAAATACACACGGTCAGGGTGGGATACGTAGGCGGAGGGGTCTCAGGTGATGCCCCTGTGCTCTTACCCGGGCAAAGAAGGATGTGTCCAGCTCGTCGGGGAAGTCAGCTGTGTCCTCCTCCAGGAAGCTGGCGGGAGTGAAGCTTCGGCGCTGCACCCGGCGCAATGTGCCATCCCTAACAGAGCGGCCCTACCAGCGAGGAGGTGAGCGTGCGGTGTGGTGGCCAGCTTAGTTCCCACCTCACCCCAGCCCCTGCACCCACCTTCACCAGGGCTGCAGCTGCCCGGAAGCTCATCTTGGCCACCGATTCACGCTTGCGTCGCCGCGGGAGCCGGTTGAAGCCCGAGCGGGAGCTGGAGAAGGAGCAGAGGGAAGCAGCACCAGGCGTGATAGGTGTGTGTGGGGTACTCAGGCCGTCAGCCGTGTCATCTGCCACTCGGAAGGCCCGGCCCCGGGCCAGGGGATCTATGATCTGGCAGAGGGAAGGAGATGTAAGAGTCAGGGACTGGGTCATCGCTATGGGGGGGGGGGGGGGGGGATCCTTTTCCACCCTATACTCCACTGTAGAGAACACAGCTGCTGGTCTTCCCACTCCCCAATGGGTCCCTGGACAGCTGTGTGGGTGCCCAAAGAGGCCCCCATCCTCGCCTGTAGTACCTTCACACTGCTGTTCATCCTGCGATACTCTCCCACCTGGAGACTGGCCCATGGTACAGTCCCAGGACCTTGTCCCTTGCCCCTGGCCCCCATTCCCAGAGTATCTTGGGTGCCTTTATGGAACCATCTGACCACCCTCCCACACCATGAGCTCCGAGGAACCTCCTCCGCTCAGGCTGGCTGTGTCCCCAGTCCCAGTCCGGGAAGCAGAGTGAGAAGCTGGTACGAGGCAGAAGGTGGGCATACCTTCTGCATGCCCAGCTGGCATGGCCCCACGTACAGTGGCGGGGGCGTCTCAGTGCTGGTCAGAGACACGTTGTCCTGACTAGGCAGGTCTAGCTCCCGGATGACCTGCGGCTTCAGCTTTCCGTAGCGCTGGCTGCAGTGGCGGATGCTCTTGCGCTGCCATTTCTGGGTGCTGTCGCTGTCCTTGCTCACTCCGAACCAGTCAGCTGTGCCCCTGCCATAGGAGGGTCTCAGCAGGGTAACGCCAGATCTTCCGCCCACCCCAGCAGGGGCCTCAGAGGCTCTCCTCTTGTGCAGCATGCCCCAACCCAAGCCTCCAATCACTCTAGGGTCCAGGGTCCAGGTGGGCTTGGTCTAATTAAGGGGATGAGTGCGTTCCAGCCCTGGCCACCCCCTAAACAATTAGCCAACTCCAAATTCCTACTAGAACCGCAGACGGTAGGCCTTGCCCAAGTGAGTATTTTACACAGATCCTCAACCCATCATGGAGGGGGGGGGGGTCCATGGGGGAGACATCGAGTCCACAGATGGCACTCAGAGCTCAACCCTTAGCCACAAAGCTCGGCCCCAGGCAGCAGCCTGACCTTGGACACCAGAGAACTCAGGCAGTGGGCACTGCAAGCCCAGGAAAGCTGCCCATAGCTCTTAGACATGCAAGGAAAAACACTACCGGCACCTGCTGTTAGGAACCCCAGGGAACACCAACTGCACTGGCAACTCCCGAGAGGCCACAAGCCATGCACACGCCAGCTAATGTCAACATACTCATGCCCTGCCCCAGGTACCTGAGCAGGGACCGGGAGAGAGACCGGCGCTGTGGGAGGGCCCTGCGGGCACCAGGGGGACCCAAGAGGGGCAGAGTGTGGACACGCCCAAAGCGCACCTGTCGGCTGTTCAGGGGCCAGAGCATTGGGATGGGGGAGACAGAGAAGGAGAGAGCGAGTGCTGGAGGGGAGCAGAGAAGGCAGTAGGTGAGAGCAGTTGGTCCCCAGAGCGGGAGGAGGACAGGGTGATGTGGGGAACAAGATCGAGGAGAAAGCCAAGACAGGAAGGACCCTTGCTCCGTTCCCAGCCCTAGTATCCAGAGGGGACCCTGTATGATTGCCTCTGTCCCCCCAGCCCCCCACCAGCGGAGCAGCCAAGGCAACACAGTACCTGCGGATGGTCTGGGTGATGGACGTCTGGCGCTGCAAAACTGGCCGCCGGACCTCATGGTGGGGCGAGGGGATATGGGCTGTCTCGGCCGGCATACTCACACTCCGCAAGAAAGCCTGGCGTCTCAGGGGCTGGACAATGGGGTCACGGTGAGGAGGCTGGATGGAGTATACCCACAGCCTCTCCTGGCCAGGGCCTACCTGTAAGAAGCTGGGTTCCTCGGTCACTGGGGGCGCTACAGCTGGTATGTCCAGCTTCAGCCAGGGTGGCTTCTTGCGCTGCAGGCTGCTCGTGCTGTCCCTGCGGGCCTCACTCATGGTTCCACGTGGGGCGAGGCAGGCCTGGGGGGTGTCATGTGTTACTCAGTAACGGTGCTGACAGAACTCTGAAGTATCGCTGGGCCCAGGGATGGTCCTGGTCCCTGATGCTGAAGTCCTACTCCATGCTCAGCACTAATCTGCTGAGTGTCTGCTTCATTCATCCCTAGAGACGTTGCAGGCATGAACTAGGTCCTCAGACAATATACATTCACTCATGTCGAAAGATAAAATTCGTAACAGATATTAGAGCATCTACTATGAGTCACTCCTAGGTGCTCAGGGACACATTGGTGGAGAAACAAGGAAACAAACACGGACAAAATCCCTGACTTCCTGGAGCTTAGAGTCCAGACAAACAATAAACCTATAGATACGATGTGTTAAAACATGGGAAGTACGATAGGGAAAACAGCACATTCCAGTTGCCGGGGCACTGATGCCTCCCTGTAAGGTGACATCTACCAAAGACATGAAGGTTGTGATGAGGTGAACGAGGCCAGTGGTTGGCGGGCAAGGTTGTTCCTCACACAGGAAACAGCCAGGCTGGGGGCTCACTCCAGTCTGTACGCAGGGCACGTCTCACATCTGCCTGACCCATACCTCACCGTCCTACCATCTGCTACAAAGACAAAGGGCCCACTGCATCCACAACAGGGGTGCGTGATCCCTCCATCTCAAAGAGGAACAGCCACATGGCTTGCAGCGGGCCACGGATGCCCCCACCAGCAGGGGACCTACTGAAAACCACTGGCATGCGGATGCTGCCATGACCACCAGGGGCCGCTATGCGCCCAAAAAACAGATGCACTGCAGTGCCGAGGACTTCCCTCAGCATCTGAGACCCTGCCACAGCACGAGGGCCCAAGCAGAGTAGGGAGGACCCAGAGCAGAGGCCATGGCTTGATCAGGGTCTCTGCTGCGTGGCCAGGTGACAGTGAGGCAACGACCATGTGACCACTGGCCTCTTGGGCACTCTATTCCCCCCTTACAAAAGGTCAATTTCAGGGCAGATCTGGTTGTCCCCCCCACCAAAGGACCACAAGGTGTCTGGAAGCAGGACATCCAAGTTTGGAAGGGTTCCCCAAGCACACTGTGGGGCATGGATAGCAGGCGAGTGGCCAAGCAATACTGAGAGGGCGGAGACTCCAAACTCCCTCCGCTACATCAAAGAGCTTCAGACCCAAACAGACTCTGAAATTTGGGCTTGGGAATCCACCCACGAACGCCTCTAGAAATAGCCTCCCTTGCAATCCCCTGAAGGAGATATAGAGAAAGCCCCGCCTGTACTTTACAAATAGGAAGACTGAGCCCTGGGGAACAGGGGCTTGACTTGCCCAAGGTCACGTATCCAGGGAGCGTAACTACAGACAGCCCCAGGATGCTGCCCACAGCTCCCACTGGACTCACGCAGAACACGGAAGGCAGGAACTCTGTTCAGAGCAACTTCCAGCTGTATACTGACCCGGGAAAGTCGAGGGATGTTGTTCTCACCCCTACACAGACCAGGAAGGGCATGGGATGCTGAGCACTGCCCCTCCTGCCCCTCTGCAAAACAGGGGTAGCCCCAGGTACTGCTCACAGATCCTTGTGGCCCTGGACCAACCGCTGGGAATCCACAGGCCTCTCCAGCCTCCCTATACTTTGCCAGCACCTCCAGGTGATATGAGCCGGTTCTCCACTTAGGAGCACAAGGAACCTCTGCCAGCTGATTGGCTTACACCACCACACACACCCATGACCCTCCCAGCTCCCACTGCCCCCATGGCCTCTCCTCACACCCGGCGGCCTCCCATCTCAGCACTCTAGTCATGCCCCAGCCTTGCACATGCATTCTGCCCCAATCCCCACATGTTCAAGGACCCACAGCCTTAGGCTGGCCCCACCCCTGAGAGGTGCTCCCAGACCTGGATTCCCCTGGCACGGCTCAGGAGTTCACCCACGTGTATGCTGTCCTGTTACCACCGGGTCTGCAGTGGCAAGACAGGCCTGCTCCAGAGCCACTGCTCAGTCAACACTGGCCATTTCTGAGCATGGACTGGCAAGGGCCCATCCTCATGATCTGGAGGGAGGAGGGGCTCCTGAAAAAGACCCTACAATTGCGTCTGGGAGGAGGAGCTGACCACAAGGCCGGGTCAGGGCAGGGATAGCACAAGCGAAGAAGTGGGAAAAGGGTGGTAAGGTACACAGGAAATCTGGCATACCCCAGCCACTGCTAGCCTGGGCAGACAGTCAGCCCCAGGAACACAACAGCCGTTAAGCTCATGAGGGAGGTACCAGCGCCCTGCAGGTACTCCCAGATCTCCCAGTGTCCCTCGCCTCCACACAAACCCCTCCTGTGTTTGGGGCAGAACCTGGAGGGTGCTCTGTAACCCACAGGGTTCCAGGATCCCCACCCTGCCCCCAGTGCTGTGGGTTCCTGGCCTGCCCCCCCCCCCCCAGCTGTGCACAGTTCCCCATCTGGGCCTCAAGTGGGTGGGATTCACAAGGCGGGGAGTGCTCCATAGTGGGCCCCAGGGGTGTGGAGCAGAGGCAGGCCCAGAAGACAAAGAGTCTGGGCTGGGGAGGGGCACAGTGCCTACGCAGAGGACACAGTGGTTCTGTGTCCAGGCCTCCCCCAGGCACACAGTGGGCTCTTGTTCCCAGACAGCCCCTCAGGGGGGAATCCCGACAGCATCTCTGCTCTGCTGACCCCCTCAGTGCAGGAAGAGACCGCAGCCCAGGGAGGGCCTGATTGCATGGGGCCACATATTATCTGAGTCACTCTGGCAACAATCAAGACTGCCCACCCGGGGCCCAGCCCCACCAGGAGACCCCCAAATGGGCATCCAGAAGTGGAGTAGAAAGTGCTGGCAATGGCTTACCAAATGCTAAGGTGGGGGCCAAGCCCAGCAAGGGGACACGAAACAGGGGTGCACATCAGGTGCTACACCCCCAGGCAGCACAGGACAAGTGCAGGGCCCATGATGAGGGCCCGGGATGGGGCTGAGGCACAAAGGTCACAGGACCACTAGGGCTGCTTCTTTTTTCTTTTTTTTTTTTTTTAAGTTTATTTATCTATTTTAAAGAGACAGGGAGGGAAAGTCTTTTTTTTTTTAAGTTACCACTGGGGCTGCTTTAAGTGCAGGGAGAGGGGTGGGAGAAGCTGCAGCCTCATGGCAGAGGGCTGGGTAGGGCGCCGGGCCAGGTCCTACTGAAGCAGGTTCCTGCTCTGGGGATGAGTGGGGACCCTTCAGGCTGGCACAGTACACAGGTACAAGAGGGGCCGGGAAGCCCATGGAGGGGGGCCCGTGGGGGAGAGCCTGGCCTGAGACACTGGACAGACCCTTCTCACCTTCACCACCTGCAACCCTCTGCAAGCATCAATTTTTTCATCTGAAAATCAGGGGCTGTAGCAGTGCCTGGCACACAGTTGGTGCTTGAGAAGCAGCAGCTAACGCAAACACCAGGCTGAAAAAGACCCTGCAATTGAGTCCGGGAGGAGGAGCTGCCTGCTGGCTCTGTGGAGCCCCCTGAGGACAGCCAAAGGAAGGGGCGGGGGGGGGGGGGGGGGGGGGTGGAGTAGGAGGGCCACAGAGCATGCACCACCAGAACAGCAGTGCGGGGCATGGAGGGGGGGGGTGGCACCTGGGGATAGGACCCTTCAGAGATGCCCAATTTGGTAAGGTATAACCAAGAGGCAGGAGGAGACTGGGGAGCAGTTCTGGCCTGCTCTGGCCTGGGCAGTGGCCAGAGCCATTGTGAGGCTGGATCCTCAGGCGTGAGCAGCAGCCACCAATCCACTCAGGCCCGCTCAGCCCCACGGCAGGACGATGCCAACAGGGGCGGCTGGAGGCCTAGTGGATAGCCCAAATGGCCCAGCCCCAGGACAAGACCCGCCAAGCCCTGGCCCCACCCTGCCCAGGGGACCGCCCACTGCCAAGGTCAGCTGGAGCAATGGGCCCCGCCCAGGACACCTGCCCAGACGTGTCCCCAGCTCACCTGAGCATGATCCCAGGAGGGGCCAGATCCTCCAACCTCCACACTAGTGCCCTGATCTCTGACCCTCGGTCTTCTGTTTGACTCCTAATCTGATGCTCATCCCCAGAAATCCCTTGGGAACAGGGATCACCAGCTGTCTGGCGTCCATCCCAGAATCCAATCCTTCAAACAGGCTACTGTGTGGCAAAGCAGAATTCACCTGGCCTCTCTGTGCCTCTTTGTCTCCTGTATAAATGGCATAATGCTAAGAACGGTAATGGCCAGGCCCGCCCCCCTCCTCAACCCTCCCAAATCTCACCACTTTTCTGTGCAGGAAATAAGGTCAGACAGGAACAGGGCAGGCCTGAGACCCAGCTAATAGCCTGCACAGTGCTCTCTGCCCATCCCCAGGAGGATACATCAATCCCTCCTTCCCCTTGTCACCCGTCACCGGGCGGATGTCACCCCAGACATGTATGTGGAGGGCCCATAACAGAACAACAGAAGGCTCCCTGCTACAGGAGGTCCCCAAAGGCACAGGAATCCCCAGGAATAATCACACTCTGGGACCTAACCAGGGAGCGTGGTGCACAGGGAGCACCAGCCCTGGGGAGAAGTACTGCCCAAAGTTTCAACAGGCATATATGACAACCAAAGCCAAAGCCCCTGACCCCACTGGCTCTGACAAGGGCTGACAGGGTGGATACACCCCGGGCTGGGGAGCCCCAAGGCTCAGAGAGGTTGAAGGTCCACGCCACAAAGTCAGTCAGCAAGGGCGCAAGGGAACAGACTGAGCTATAGCAGATTCTGGCTGAGACTTAGGTGAAAGCATCCCTCAACCTGCAGAGGGGAAAGGCCGGCATCCTACCAACCTGCCTGGCTTTAGGGCAGATGAGTCGCCTGGCCACCGATCAGAGCCCCCAGAAGTTCCCCCCTGAGACGCAGGCGCTCCCTGGTGCCTTGACACCCTCGGGCTTAGTGACCTCCTCCCAGGACAGGCCAACCGCTGGATAGTACTAGAGAGGCCCCAGGAGGGGAAACCAAGTCCCAAAGTCTGTTCGAAGAGCAGAAATGGCCTGTCATCAGAAGCCTGGCACACCTGCTGACCTATCACAACCCGTAGCAAAGGGTCCTCTGTATTCATCTTACAGATAAGAAAACTGAGGCTCAGAGAGGCCAGTCACCACCTGAGGTCACTGAGCCTCCAAGGGAGTTCAAAGCCTTGGGCAATGTCTGCCCAGGAACTGGGGTGCAAGAGACCTGTGTGCCTGCCTAGCTGGCCCTGGCCAAAGTCCCCCAGGGGTAGGGACAGACCATGTGGGTCCCTCAGGCTGTGGACCTGAGGCTGTGGGCTATCAAACCCATCCCCCAACTTCACGCGATCCTTACCCGGAGCATCTCCGTTCAGGCAGAAGGGGTTCACCTTCAAACACATCCAACCCAGAAAATAGGTAGGAGCCAAGGAATATGATCCTTGGGCAGAAAGTGGATCCTGTCACAGACACCGAGGTGGGGGAGCTGGGGCTGGCAAGGGGAGCACCTCATCCAGAGAGAGGAGCAGAGGGTGTGCCCTGAGCAGTAGCTGGGAGCTGAGAAGACCCTGAGGGAGGGCCCCAAAAGGCAGGGGAGAACTGGCTGATCCCCTCTGAACAAAGGATATGACTTCCCAAGGGCAGCAACTTGGCCACTAATGCTGGATGAGGAACGTTGGTCACAGCAATGCTCCAGCTCTGCTGCCCTCACTTGGGCCGTCTGCACAGCGGGAGGCTGGTTGGCTGCTTGGAAGGGTTGGAAAGGGGCCTGGGGCCTGGTACCTTCAATTTAGGGCCAATCAACTGTTGTGCCCACCTACTAGCCTCTGTCCCGTTCTCAGGGTAAAGGACCCAGCTTGCCCAGAATGACCCCTGGTGACGGGGGGGGGGGGGGGGGGGGGGGGTGCAGCCTTAGGGACTTCTGGGACCCCAGCCAGGTGGTGGGTTCCTCACCTTCCTCCTAATCTCTGGGGACTCTCTAGGGGCCTGGGACTGGCTCCCGGTAGGGGGGGGGGGATGGGGGAGAATCCAGCTTCTAGCTGGGTCAAACCTGAAAAGCTGGTTTCATCCTTGAATCTTCTCAGCTGGGAAGTCCCAAGGTTGGGGAGGGGGGCTCCCAGCACAAGGTTAGGGCCTTCAGACCCAGGACCCCCGCCCACCCAAACAGACACAGAGACACGGGACCCAAGCTGCACAGAAGGAACTCTGCTCAGGAACCAGCTGAGCCTTGGGCAGGCATGACTGTGGGATCCCCTGCCCATTCCCCACCCAGCCCCACAGACTTGCCCCCAGCAGGACAGACAGCCAGGCCCTCCCCCAGTCCCCTGAGCCCCTGGGGTCCTGCCAGCTTCCCTGCAATAGAAAGCCAGCCTCTAGGTACGCCCCCACTCCCCCACCCCACCCCCTGCTGCTCTTGGTCACTAAGCACAAGATAGGGGGTGTCTTTGGGAGTAGATCCCAGGGCCCCCGCACCTCCAGGATTTACAGATTAGGGAGACAAAGGTTGTGAAGCGGGAAGTAGGGTCAGTCCCCCGCCCCCACCTCCCCAGCTACTGCTATTATTGGTGATATTATTCCCATCCACAGTGGCGACGGCTGCGACAGGGATGATTCCCGAGGAGTCCCACCCTCGGAGCCGGAGTTTCGACTTGGAGCACCACCCACCGGTGGCGGCCGGGAAGGAAAACGTCAGGGGGGGAGGGTTACAGCCTGGAGGAGCCTGGGGACACCCCCAGACTCCGAGCCCTCCCCAGGACCCTCAGCTGTTGGGCGGGGGCTGGAGCCGCGCTGTCCGGCCCGATCGGGCCGCTGGGACGTGCTAATCCGGCCATGGGCTATTTTTGCGCCGCGCCGGGTTAGGAATCCCGGGCTGGGCCGCCTCCGCGGGTGAGTCGGGAAACTCCGGGAAGGGAAGTCCGGCCGACCGGGGCGGGTACTCGCCCGACCCGGGACCCAGACCTGGAGCCCTCAGCCAGCCCGACTCCGGTCGCTGCCGGCGGCTCCGGCCACGGCTGGCTGAGGACGGGCCCCGGGGGCGGCGGACGCGAGCCCCGGAACCCGCCCGGCCCGCGGAGCCCTGCGCCCCGCTCCCGGCGCGCTCACTCACCGCAGCCGCCGCCGGCACCGAGGGTCCTCGGGGGGTCCTGAGGGCTCCGGGGAGGGGCTGCCACCGCCGGCCGGGAGGGCGCCCGCGCCGAGTCCCCGCCCGCGCGCCTGTCCGGCCCGCCCGCCCGGGAATGCCATGGAGCGAGGGGCGTGCGCGCCGGGGGCGGGCCCGGCCGGAGGGGGCGGCCGCGCTGACTAAGGGCTCAGGAATGCGCGCGGCCCGCCCGGCTCAAGTCACCTCCTCCGGGAAGGCCCCTGGGCTCCGCTCTCTCCGTGTCCGGCCGCTCGGACACCTGTGGCTGGGGTGGGGGGGGGGGGGGGGCGGAGGGGGGGCGGTTTGGACGCCTCGGCCGGGGAGGGAGGGCCTAGGGGCCCAACCGGACAGAGCCTCAGCGTCAAGGGCAGTCCTGTGTTCCTCAGCCTGTCCCAGACTCTAGAGTGAATCCTGACCTCATTCCTCCTTGACTTGTGCTTGAGAAAGGGGGGAAGGGGCGGTGTGGGACAGTGTCCCTGGGTCTCCTGTAAAGCGAACCACCAACCTCCTCCAAAGGCCCACACTAAATCCCTCTGCGTTCACCCAGACCCATGTGAGCACTCACACTTACCCACGTTCCCGCTCGTGCATTCAAGCACGTACACACCCACGCGCTCTAACCACTCTCCCTGACTCACACATTCACACACACCTGTTTACAGACTCACACACACACACCTACACACACACACAAAACTGCACACACCATATCAACTTGCACATATTATACACATGCACACAACCACAACTGTACACTCCCATCTGTGTGTTTACACACTGATGCACACCCTCACAGCAAAGGATTAGAGCAGTTACCCCCTCCTGGACCCCTGTGCTCTCCAGCAGGCACTCCCAGGCCAGGCTGGGCCTACGACCCCAGAAACATTCAGAGCAGAGGCAACACTGTGGCATCCACTCCTTGCTCTTCCCTCTTTCAGAGCCTGCCACTGCCCCTGACAGGCTCATCCCTGCATTGTCTGAGTTGGATACAAAATGACCCATCTGCTTGAGGCTGATGGGAATTTCCCAGAGTCCCTCTCTCTCGACATCCTAGGAGTATGCGGGGTCGAGAAAGACCTGGAAATGGGGGAGGGGAGTTCCAACAGCAGGGCATAGATAGGGCTGACCAGGTCCTGTGAGTGGTGGACGAGCCTAGGCTTCCTTGGGGTGGTCTCTCTTACTGCCTCAGAGAAGACATAACTGGGACCACAGGTCTCCTGAGGACCCTTTCACCAGATGCCAGAACACCTTGGGGCACATCTGGCCCAGCACATCAAGCCTCGCAGTGTCCTACAAATATGTCCTCAGGCCCTTTGCTGGTCTGGGACCAGGTGGCACTGGCCTGCCCCAAACAGAGCTGCTGCCACCAGTGCCAACCATGCCGGGCCTGACCGCAGACTTGGTTCCTGACCACACAGAAAAGAGAGTTGACAGCTTGAGGCGGCAACCAATGTATGGGCTCGGGAAACTGGGCAAGGGACAGAACCCCTTGATCATGGCCTCACCTGTACCGGGGAACAAAGTGGTGCCGGCACATACTGGGACCTCTACACGGGCCTGTCAACACAATTCCTAGGTAGAGGGAGACAATGAAAGCTTTGGAAGGGCTACAGGAGGACTCCTCCATGGGGTGCGGGGTGGGGGGGTGGTGGTGACTACAGGTGCACTGGGGACACAAGGCAGGAGGGAGCCTGCCTGGTGCTGATGCTCATGGCTCCTGCGGCCTACACGTGCCACTCCTCTCATGCCAGGCTCTCAGCCAAACAGGACAGTCTCTCCATACCAGGCATTCTCGACCCCTGCCAGGGGTAAGCAGGCCCCGCCCACCTGGATGCCCAGACTGGGCTGGCAGGGCCAGCAGTGGTGTCAGTTCTGGAGGCCGGGGCCCGGGCTCATGTCCAAAGCATGCCACGGCTGGGCATCCGGTGTTGGCAGGTCCCCCTCCTGCAGTGGATGCTTCAGGGTGCCACTCCATGACCCGCTCCATGACCCAGACGCTCATTCCCAGCTGCCAGGAGTACTGGCCATGGCTGGCCCACAGCTGAAATCCCCCTCCGAGGAGTCACCTTCAGTGGACAAGAGCCGCCTTCCCAAAAATCATACTCTTTCCCCAGAGAGGGTGGTCTATGTGTTCAGTGACAGGTAAATGGCCTCCCCCTGTGTTCATTTAAGCTATCTCCGAAGGGCCCTCTCAGCACTGGGCTTCAGTGGGGGCCCCAGCAGTCTCTGTTGCAAACCCTTGCCCCCCACAGGTGTTGATCCCAAGGCATGTCTCAGTATACCCTGGCCGGCAAATCCAGGAACCCCCACGTTCTCAACCCAGCTCAGCATCCTGAACAAGGACCTTGGAATCAAAGGGTGGTGCGATGGACACGTGAGTGCTCAGGCCTGGACCTAGTCCACATGGACACATTCACACCTGTATGTTCTGCTTCATGTCTGTCCCACTGCCCTGTGCTCTGGGGAAGGAGCCCCTACAGGGAAAGCCGGCTGCCGGTCCTTCTCTTTCCTCTTCGTCCGAGCCCTAGAGAAATGGAAATCAACTGCAACTGCGGACAGGTGGCTAGGTGTGGATGGATATCTGGACCACCCCCATGGCTGTGGACCTCACTCTAGGACCCGAGGGGGGAAGATCCTGACCAACAGCAGGAGTCCCCATCAGCTACCCTGGAATCCTCAACTCAGCAGGCCAGTTCCTGGGCTTTGGGGAGCCTGGACGGGCCTGGCACCAGCCCCTGGCTATTTGGGGAGGAGAGGGAAGTGGGCCAGGCCAGCCGGGGGCCTGAAGTCACTAGCTATTTCCAAGGCAGCTGCCTGTCCCTGTGTCTCAGTGCATGGCAAGGGGTCCCGTAAGTGCCTCGGGCCAAGGCCCAGCAGCATTGGCGGCACAGCCCCAGAAAGGGAGGATGCAGCCCCCATACATCTCCTTGGGCTGCCTTCTCTTCCCAAGGGGGCTCTGATCCCCGTGCCCTGCCCAGAACCCGTCAGATTCAGAGCGCCTTGGAGGCCACTTGGGATGCCAGAACCGCTACGAAGCTGCCAGAGGGCTGGCCCTCTGCTATCTGCCGTGGAGTCTACTGGGCCCTGACCCAACTCTCCCTTCAACAGTGTCAGCATCCCTCCATCAGAGAAAAGGACACTGGGCTAGTGTGCCGGGTGCGCTGCGAGAGTGCTGCTGCTGGAACTGTGGCCTCTGTGCTGTCCCTTCAGGGCTTTAGTCACGGCCCCTCCGTGGGCTGGCCCAGCCCCAGCACCGACTCCTTTCAAAGCATGGAGGGTGTCCTCAACTCCATCTCGCCCTGACAGCCTCCAGCACGTCTACCGGCCCAGCAGCAAGGCACACTGAGGACAGAGAAGGCCCTAGGACCCTCCTCCCACCGGGACCACCTTCTCTGACCCCCGGCCAGCCTGCCCAGCAGGCCACAGTGGGAATGCTCAGCCCACCACTTCCAGCCTGCGGTGGGGCCTCAGACCACTAACCAGGAAATGGGGGCGGGCCGGTGGAGGGCCCACCCTGGAGAGGTTTCGCAAGCCCCTGCACTCAGGCTGAAACATCTGGAGAAGTACATTGCTGGCACCGGCCCTGCCTCCTCCTCCTGGGGGCCGGGGCTGCGCTCGAGCCTCTCTCTCCTCATCCTCAAGGTGGGGATAAAACACCCCTCCAGGAACAAGCAGGCTCCTCCCCGATTTCTATAAGGACCATGAGCCATTTGTAAAATGAGAATAAAAATTAATACAAATGGCATCCACCCTGCCCCGGCCCTCACCAGGAGGAGGGGCCCAACTGAGGCCTCACTTTCCCTCCTGGAGAGAGGGAGGTTGGAAAGGCAGGAGAGAAGGGGGACTGGACACAAAGGAGGGCAGGAAGGGGGAGTTCTCGTTTGGGCAGAATGCCTGCAGGGGGTAAGGAGGAAAGAAACGGGTGGGAGTCACATCTAAGCCTGCCTTACAAGCATGGATTTATGACACATTGCCCACCCCCGGAAGGAAGCGGCACATAGTGCCACAAACAGCTGGGTGGCTTCCAGCAGGCAGCTGGAAGGCTGCAGCCCTTCCCTCCCCAGGAAGTCCTGATGGGAGCCCTGAGGGGAGGGGGCCAGCAGTACTGCTGGCCCAGGGCCCAGGCTGAAGTTCAGCTCCCGGGCTGTTCAGAGGAAGGGCCTAGCTGGAGACCAGAGTCCTCCCAGCTGGACTGACCCTGTGCTCATCTGAGGCCTATTCACATTCACATGGCCCATCCGGGCACTTCCTACCTGACATCATCCTATGCCCAGTCGCTGAGGCCCCACAGGTACCCCCTTCCGGGGCCAGGGTCACAGAAATCAAAGCACAGACGGTGCTCCTCAAGGGTTTTTCCAGAGTGGGTGGTACAGGAGGGTGGGACTGTGCCAGCCACAGCAAAGGGGACCTGCAGGGGAAGAGACCCTAGAGCTACAGTGTGTGTTTGTGTGTGGGGGGTATTCTGCTGGGTGTTGAAGCCAGTACCCTCTGGTCCGCTGAGCCACAGGAGCCGGCAGTGTGCCCCTCCCCGCCATGGTTGTCCCCAGCCAACAGCCCCCGTGCTTGAACACTTCCCACTCACGGCCCTTCCTTCCTCTGGATCAGGCACTGCCCTCCCCAGATTCCCCTCCGCTCCTCTTCTGGACTCCAATCCGACTTGAAAGGTTACAGGCAGGGTGAGCAACATCAGAGGTGGAGGGCCGCACGTTCCCCATACGGCCCCCAGCCGCCGCCCTTCCCGGCTGCAGGCTGCAAGCGCAAGCCGGGTCTTCCCGGGTCCCCAGAGTCCTAGTCCCGGCCTCAGCCTCTAGAGGAGACTGGCCGTGATCCAGCAAGCCCGTTCCAGGGCGTGGGCAGGCTCCTCTGGGCATCTTTGGGCGGCAGAAGGGTTGGAGGCTACACTGCAGACAGTATTCTCAGACCCGCTAGCGATGATGACCCCGGCAGGGGCTTCCGGATACGCCTGGCGTCCGCTTCCTGGACAGTCTTCCTGGCCCACTCCCCATGTCCTCTCCCCACAAATGCCCCCCGGAGGTCTGGAGCAAGTAACACCCCTCCCCCGTCCAGGAAGCGCATTCCGAGGACCGGGACTCAGCCACCACCTCCCTAAGGCGCACTCCGCATCACCCCACCCCCCGACCGGGGCCCCTCGAGGGCCAGGAAGACACAGGACGGACCAGTCCTCCTGGGGGTCTGACTACTGGCTGGCGGCCGTGCACGGACCGCGGTGCATACGGGGGCGGGAGGCCGGTCACTGGGAGAGGCACCAGGCTGCGGGGGTGCTCGCCCCAACCCCAGACGCCTTCTCCCGGGTCTCACGCCACGAGAGTCCCAGCCGCCCCGGGCCTACGTCCAGGATGGGCGGAGGCCCCCCGGCTCCTCCTCCGCGGGCGGATCCGCGCCGCGCTCGCCGCCACTGCGCCGGGCTTCCGTCCTCCCGCGCGCAGGCGCCGGCGGCACTTCCGGGGTCGCCTCGGCGGGGCGGGTGGGCTCCACGCGCTGGGGGTCCCCACGCCCGGAACCCCGGCCCCAGCCGCGGGATGCCCGCGCGCGGGGCGGGCCAGGTGAGTGTGCGCCCACGTGAGCGCGCTTCTCGCTCCGCGCGCGGCTGCCCCGCGCCACGGCCGAGCAACGGCCTCCGGGGCGATCATCCCCCCCCCCCGCCCCCCGGAGTCGTTCAGCCGGCGGACCGCTGAGCGAGAACCCGGGGGACACCAGTAACGCGGGCCTCACTTCCCAGACGGGCGCCCACCGGTGTGTTGGCCCTGGCTCGGCTGCTCCATCTGCCAGGAGAAAAGCTGAGGCCCGGCCGAGGTCGCCAGTGAAGTCTGGGAGGAGACCCCGACACCGGCTTCTTGGTTAAATGTTGTACACTCAGACCCAGCTCAGACGTTCCCTCCCCAGGGGCCGGCCTGCTACAGAAATGACCCTGGCTTGGCCCAGGGGGCCACTTTCTCACGCTCCTCGCTTCCGGGCCTGTCACAGCCGGATAAAGGGTCTCTCTATACTTACGAACCTCGTGTTTGCCCAGGTTGTGATGGAGGGCTGGTGGGCACCCACATCCAGGCCAGGCTGTTTCCTGCCCTCCGCCGGGCGGACCTACTCTGACAAGAGACCCTTGTCCCCAGGTTTTGCCTGGAGACATCCCAGGTGGAGGGTGTTTCTTTTTAATCTTTTAAAGTAGATTTATTATTTATTTTGAGAGAGAGAGTGAGAGCGAGCCGGGGAGGGGCGGAGAGGAGGAGAGAGAGGCGTGCAAGCAGGCTCCAGGGTGTCAGCTCTGAGCCTGCGGGGCCGGGTGGGGGGGGTGTCTCGATCTCATGGAACCGTGAGATCCTGACCTGAGCCACCCAGGCGCCCGAGGGCGTTTCTTCCTAACATTCTTTGAGTGCTTGCTGTATGCCAGCCGAGTGCATACCTGACTTCTCTCATTTTATCCTCGTAACTTTGTGTGGCAGATATTGGTTACTTTTCTATAGATGAGGAAACAGAAGCACAGCCACTTTAGGTGATTTTCTGGGGCCCCTTGTTCAGGGAACCGTCATTTCCAACCGGTGCCAGGGAAGCATGTGAGGTGCCCACGTACAAAGTTTGAGGCGGTGCTCACTCTTGGGTGCAACAGCAGGGGCACCCCCACTACTTAGCCCTGGGCCAGTCCATCACCACAAAGGCCTGTGAGGCAGGTTCAGATTCTAGGTCTCTGATGGGGAAACTGAGGCCTCTCTCTCAGCCTCTGCCCCTGTGCAGCTTTATGAGTCCCTCCCCACCCAGGGTGGACCAGTGCTGACCCAGAATGACCCAAGTGCCATGAGGCAGGCAGGGGGCCAAACTCCCAAGTGGCGGTGTCCCAGCGCCTGACCCCATGGCGGGTATTGGCAGATGGGCTGGGCTGCAAAGACGGTCACGTCAGTGTCCACTCTCAGTAGACTGGCGGTCTCCTTTTGACATGGAGCGTCAGCACTTATGTTAAAAATAATGGGTCTGTCACATGCCAAGGAGATGTGGGTGCTACTGAAGACCAGCCCTTGAGCGAGCGGGGTGTTTCCCAGGCCCCAGTGCTCACCTGCTCCCTTCATCTTATCCCACTTGCTGGAGAGCAGCTGGTCTCAGAACAGCTGAGCATGTGTGGTCGTGTTTCTCAGGCTGTGTGGCAGCAGGTGGGAGGCTGGGTCTCGTCCCTTGAGAGACCTCACCTTTGCCCCGCTTGCTCCTTATCATTATGATATCCCGGGTCATGAGAGGGGATAGTTGGGGACTCACCAGGGGTCATGCCTGAGCCCTTGGGGTGGAGCAGAGAAGACAGCAGGTGCGCAAGCAACCACCTGTGTGTGGCCTTCTGAGCCATTCTGAGGAGGGGATGGTACAGTGGGAGCCCTGCCAACGTGTCAACAGGGTGGGAGGGGAGTGTGGATGACACAGCAACACAAAACCCATTCCTTGGCCGGGCCCCATCAAGGTCATGGCTGTGCTTTTAAACTCCTGGTTAGGGTCAGTGCAAAGGGCTGGGTTCAAGAAATAAGATCAAAAGTTCGTTTGGGGGGGGGGGCCCTGGGTGGCTCAGTCGGTTAGGCGTCCAACTTCAGCTCAGGTCATGATCTCACGGTCCTCGCGATCGAGCCCGTGTCAGGCTCTGTGCTTAACAGCTTGGAGCCTGGAGCCTGCTTCGGATTCTGTGTCTTCCTCTCTCTCTGTTCCGCCTCCGTTCGCCCTCTCTCCTTTTCTCAAAAATAAATAAAAATTAATAAACAAAAGTCTGGGGTCCACATGATGAGTGGGAATAAGGGTACCAGCCCTCCTGTCCTAGGCTCGGATGCCCACTCTCCCCTCCCCAGGCCCTGCAGCCCTTTGCCACCAGGCTGTGCATCCGCAGCATGTGGAGGGTGTGTGGATTAGAATGGCTACCCTGACCCTGCCACCGACCGCCTCTCCTCGTTTCCCAAGGCTTCCTGGGGCCCAGCATGGGGCTGAGTATAGCATTCTGCTTGCACCTTGCGACAACCCACCGGGTGGCTGCCTGCCTCCATTTTGCAGGTGAAGCAGGCAGTCAAATATGGTCCTTGAACTCCACCAGCCTGACGTCACCACAGAACCTATTCAGAATATTTATTTTGTCTGTTTTCATCACAGCTTTCCCGAAGAATGGGGCAAAAAAAGCAGCGACTGTTGGAGGCACGACGGCGTCAGAGCCTAACAGACGGAGCCCAGATGCCTTCCACCATGGAGCCCTGCTTGGGGCCGCCTGCAACCCTGGGACCCCAGCGCAGCATCTATTTTTCAAGCCCCAAAAGCCACTCTGCACAGCTGGGATCTGAGTTTTTCGACCAGCCTGCAGTCCCTCTGGCACGGGCATTTCTGGGACAGGTAATATAACGTGGCCAAGGAATAGGTGGAAAGTCTTCAGGCTGAGAACTCAGTTCCCTGGCACATTCAGCACTTCACAGGCCCTCCCTGGTTCCACTGCGGCCTGAGCTCCTCTCCTAGGTGCTCTGTTGACCTGAAAGCACCGCCCCTCCAGTGATAGCCCCTGGAAACTGCCCCCTGCCCTGTCCTCAGCCAGTGCCCCTGTCCCCTGTGGGTGCCACCCCTGGCCCAGGGTACCGTCTGAGCCAACCACAGCCAGCGCATCTTCCTGGCATAACGCCTACACTGACGCCCTCCTTGTGGAGCTGACTACACCCAGGGCTGTGGTCCAGGCCAGGGGTGCTACGGGCACCTGTCTTGCTGCTCAGAAATGTCTATCAGAGCTAGGTGGGTGGGAGCTGAGTAGGATGGTCCTTTGTGGGTTAGTCCAGGTGGAGGGGGCTACACAGGCTCTGGGGGTTCAGCTGTGTGGGAAGAGCATGGGGGCCCTGTGCCCCCCACACTGCCCTGCACTAAGCTAAGCATTTCAGTCCAAGGGGGACTTGGGGAGGAGGAGGCAAGGAGATGGGAGGCCTTACCAAGAAGACTTGGAAGTGTGTGGTTTCAGTGGTGCCGACTTTCCAACCCAGCCCGGGCCGGAGCTTGAGATAGCTGCTAGCTGTGGCCAGGACACTTAGTGAGCAGGGCCTGTGGTCCAGGGGGGGTTGAGCAGGCCAGAGGGGACAGCAGGGGACCCGGCTGGACCTGGGTGCCCTGGTGCATCCTGAACCGGGGAGATGAGGCCCAGGCTGTGAGCTATCACAGTTGAGTCTCTGCTTCTTGCTGCTCTAAGCAGACCGACTGCCCACAGGTCTTGGTTCGGCGACTTGATGATGGCACAGAGCTCCGCGGCCGCATTGTGGAGACGGAGGCATACTTGGGGCCCGAGGATGCAGCTGCTCATTCGAGGGGTGGCCGGCAGACCCCCCGCAACCGTGGCATGTTCATGAAGCCAGGAACCCTGTACGTGTACATCATCTATGGCATGTACTTCTGCATGAACGTCTCCAGCCGAGGTGAGCAGAGTCCCCTTAGCTGGCAGCTGGGAGACCCATGGGAACACCAGGCTGGGGCAGGTATCTGAGCAAGGAGGTGTCAGTGCTAAACTAGGTTGCAGTTTTAGGAATCCTGGCTACACTGACAGGGCGGTTATAGGTGTCAGAGGCCCCCACGGGATAGAGGTCATGGGTTGACCTGAACACAGAGCAGACAGGTTCCACAAGGCCGCCCATGGTCACAGAGCTCAAAGGTGGTGTCCCCTGTGGCCCAGAGTAGACCTGTGGGGGCCGGTTGTGGGCAAACAAGGGTGAGATTAATTTGGGATGAGTTGGGCTCAGGCCAGAGCCTTGCCAGAGATCAGTTACAGGGTCTGAACCTGTTGTTCTCAACGTGCTACTGGCGTCTAGTGGGTGAGGCCAGGCATGATGCTGGATAGCTCACAGGCACACGTTGGCCCCCGTCACACAGAATCACCTGGCCCCAAACATCAGTAGTCCCCAGAGATGCTGGTCTAGAGCACCCAAGAGAACCCATTCACCCTGTGGGACCTGCTCTGGGGCGGCTTCTGTTCTTCCTGAGCAGGTGGCTGCTTTCTGGAAGGCCTGTGCTCTGAAGGAAGAACCCACAGCGTCACCCTGCCAGAGGCACCGCTGACCAGGAGCAGGGTCTGCCTGGCCCACTCTGACTAGCCAGTCTCAACATCTGTATGTGTGTTGAGCTTCCTCCCTGACCATCCCAAGAAAGCAAATGCTTGAGGAGACCACAGAGAGGCGTGGGGTCTGGTATGCTGTGTGTTACACATGATCCCAGTGGCCTGGAAGTTGTGATTGCGCAGAGTGGACAGCTGGGCCTGTCCAGTGTCAGAGCCACATGGGCCCCAAGATTGGTCCCATGCCCGGCACAAAGCAGGTGTTGAGTGAAGCTGAGTGACTGGAGATCAGAGGATGGTGGGGACCACCCCAGAGGGTCGGTCCTCTTACCACCCTGGAAGACTTATCTTGGTTGTCTGGCTTTTCTTTGGCAATAGAACCAACCCCCTCTTGTGAAGTGGGACTGAACTCGGACAAGGAGAGAGAATGAGTCTGGGGATGCCTGGGGCTATGGTCAACAAAGAAGGGGAGAAGCCTGGAATTTCTAGGGTCGGGGGGCAGGGGGAGGGTGGGTACAGCGGACAGGGCAGACACGGGAGGTAGCACGTTACTTTCTGGACACATGACCAAGATGCCCCGGAAACATCCAGGTCAGGGGGGCAGGAAACCACATGGGTGCAGACAGGGCCAAGGGTCATCCAGCTAGAGGGAGGAAGAGGGGAGGCCAAGGACATGGTCGTTGCCTGCCTGCCATCAGTGTGGAGGTGCCACAGAAATGACCAGGAAGGCAGGTGGTATAGACAGAGGACTAGCGGGTGAGGATGGGGAGACTTGGTGGGAAGAGGTCATGCTTTCATCAGGACGTGGGACTCAGATGCATTCCAGGAAAGGGGCGTGGGGACAGAGGGATAGGCTCCTCCTTCACCCCGTGTGCAGGGGCTCATTGAGACACTGAGGGACATGTGAGGCACCCACGGGGCACCCTGAGGATGGTGGGCTAAGAAGGGCCCAGGAAAAACAGAGGCTCAGGAACTTGAGGTTTCGCTTGCTCCCGACTATATTTTGAGATACTTTAAAAAAATCGGTTGGTTAAGGGACATCTGGTCACAAAACCCCCAACACTTGCCAGGTGCTGGCTACAAGGGAGAGCATGGCTGCTGTAACCACTCAGGGCTCCCAGGTGCCGATGGGGAGAACCTTGTGGCCAAGGTCCAAGAGTGGAGACTGGCCTGGCCACCTGAGCCTCTTCAGACCCCCTGGTGGTGGGGGTGGGCCAAGTCGGTAGAACAGCCTTGCTGGAGGGTCAGGGCTCCTCTGGCCAGGGTCATCACTGTCCCCAGCCATGCAGGACTGAAGGAATTTGGGGAGATGCATCTTCCTGAGTGAGCCCCTGGGCCCAGGGTATCCATTTGCGGTCTCCGGTCTCTAAAGTAGCTTCGCCTGAGCACCTCGCTGGCTGGAGCATTTGACTCTTGCTCTCAGGGTTGTGAGTTTTGAGTCCCACGTTGGATATAGAGATTACTTAAAAATTTAAAAAAAAAAAAAAATCTTCAAGTAGCTTGGACTGCTACACAAAGAGCCAGGGCTGGAAGGAGGTGAGGGGCTATGCCGGCATCTCTTCCCACATGGTCTCCTGTGTCGCTGGGTGGGGCTCCCCCAACATCACGAGCACACTGGTGGCTGCTCTGAGCCAACCTTTCAGCTTGCCCAACAGATTCCAAGTAGGTGAGGTGAATGGGGTGCCCTGGGACCTGGTCAGAATCTGCCAGGTCTCAGGCCGCCTGCTTCCTGGTGGGTTGGCCGTGCTCACAGACACCTGGCTCTCTGCGGTTTCCTTTGCCAGCCTCACAATTGCTGCCAATCACCAAGCCAGAGGAAGCCAGAGAGGAGGCTGACTACAAGCACCCTCCAGGCTTTTTTTGAGATAGGTTCTCCCTAACTGATGCTCAGGCATTCAGGCTGCATGGGGGAAGCCCCCACCTGGCGACACAGGTCGTGTGTGCAGAAGGTGGAGGTAGCCGAACCTGGACACCGAGTGCAGGGGCGCCCAGGAAGGCAGCTGCGTCACACCCATAGCGCTGCACGCACCCTGGGGTAAGGAGGGCAACCGGCCTGGGGAGACCTGGCTTTCTAGGCTGTCTGTCTGTCCCACAGGGGATGGGGCATGCGTCCTGCTGCGAGCGCTGGAGCCCCTGGGGGGCCTGGAGACCATGCGGCAGCTTCGCAGCACCCTCCGCAAGGGCGCCGCGGGCCGAGCCCTCAGAGACCGTGAGCTGTGCAGCGGCCCCTCCAAGCTGTGCCAGGCCATGGCCATCGACAAGAGCTTCGACCAGCGGGACCTGGCCAAGGACGAGGCTGTGTGGCTGGAGCGCAGCCCCCCGGGCTCCAGGGAGCCGGCTGTGGTGGCAGCAGCCCGAGTGGGCATTGGCCAAGCAGGAGAGTGGGCCCAGAAGCCCCTGCGCTTCTACGTCCAGGGCAGCCCCTGGGTCAGTGTGGTAGACCGAGCGGCCGAACAGAACTCACAGGCCTGCTCGGACAAGGCTTTTTAATTGTTCAAAGACCAAATAAATGCTTTATGTCTGGAAAAGAGTACTGCTTGTTATCTCTGCCAGAGCGCCTCTCGGTAGCCAGCACGCGCTTAGTCCTTCTTCCTCCAGGATGGGACACTGGGGGCCGTGTGTGGGCAGGAGGCTGAACGCATCATTCCTCAGGCCTGCACGAGGGAGGGGAGCGTGTACCAGTGCAGACTCACCTTGAGGATGGGGATCAGCCCAGTCCCTTGTGTATCATCAGGTGTCAGAGAGGGAGTGACAGCCTGGTCATGAGCCTGCTGGCGGTTAACGCAAGGGCTGTGGTGAGGGCAGGGCCACTCAGGTGTTCCTGGCCCCCGGAAGGGCGGAGGGGTGGGGGCAGACGTGTTTCTGTGTATCCCCCAGGGTGACCAAGGGAAGGCAGCAGTGGAGGGGGTCAGGGGATGAGGACGGGGTTGGGAGGAGGGTCTGACAGAAACGCACGGCCCGAATTTGCGTGTGGAACGAACGCAGCAGGCCTCCCTCTGAGGCATGAGTCCTGCACACTCCCTCCAGCTGGAAGCCTCACCTCAGCTCAGATACTGAGGCTGCCTCCAGGACCAGACGAGACCGAGAACCTGGAGTACAGCAGGCCCAAGGCTGCTGCTGGACTGTAGTCCGGCTTCAGGCACAAGAGGGCTCAGCCCGCTGTAGGGGTGGGAAGCCCAGGGCTGGGGAGAGCCCAGCAGCCCCGCCGCTGGCAGCACCCGCTCTCCGCCTCCTCGTCCTCGGTCTGGTCTCAAGGGAGCAGTGCCTGGAACACCGCGATGACTGGGTCCTCATGGGTGGTCACCACCAGCACACTGCGGAACTTGTCAAAGAGCATGAGCAGCTGGGAGCGCCGCGTGTTTTCATTGTACATGATCTCCTCCAGGTGGTGGCGGCCCCGGAAGTAGTGCAGGAGCCTGGGGGGTGGGGGAAGGACAGCATGAGCCCAGGTGGCCTTTGCCCTCACAGCCACTGGTGGGGATCTCAGGGTCTCGGGGAGGCGGCCACCCACACCTCCATCCCCAGCAGAGGCAGGAAAGGTCCCCTCAAGTGGGTCCGTGAGGACACAGGGCTACTCAAACCCTGGAGCCACGCGAGCCTGAGGGCCATTCCCGCCCTCAGCATCCTGACGTGGGTGGGGAAGTCCCATGTGGCTACGGACCCAAACAGGATCAGTGCTCTAGGGGGCCATCTGTGGCAGGGCTGGCGTAGGAGGCCTGGACGTGGCTGCTTCAAAGAGTTGCCTGGCATGCGGTTCGTGACTGAGGGTTTCCTCACCTCACCCAGAAAACCATACACCTGCAGAGCCCCCCACCCATCCCGAGTCAAAGCCGGGTCTGACAAAGTGTGTCACCAATGATGTAGGGAGGCTGGAACCCCTTCCCCCCACTGCCTGGGCCAAGAGCTTTCCCACGTGGGAAAAATCCCTGCCAACCCCCGTGAGGAGGAGAGCCTGCTGCTGCTTCCAGAGAGGTGACAAGAGACACCCAGGAAGTCCTGGAGGGACCCCAACGTCAGAGGCACCACGGGTGGGGACACCACAGTGCCTGAGACGCCACCTCAACCAGCAACTGCCATTTGTCATCGATGGATTTCAGTTGGGGTTGTGTTGGGTAAGTCCCCATCCACTTTCTGTTCTGACCCTAGAACTGAGCCAGCCCCACTGGTCACCGCGCCCCCACCTAGCAAACATGCGGAGGTCCTCGGGGTTCTGGGCTGCAGGCACGCTGAGGATGGCCGCCCGCTCGTGCTCCGAAAGGCTGGCCAGCAGGTTCTCCGTCATCCTCTTGTTCAGCGGGGAGTCCCCACTGGGGAGAAGCTCTGCACTGGAGTTGTCCATGCTGGGGCTCGTGAGGGTCATGTCGTCACTGCTGGCTGTGGGTGGCCGTAGGTCAGGGAGCAGCCAACCCCCCAAACATGCCCCTGTTGCGCCATCTGTGCCCACCGGGAATCCACTGCCACGCCCTCTGGTCAGGGCCCCCCCCCAGCACAAGGCAGGCCTGCCCATCCCGCCCCTCCTACCCGACATGGACAGGGTTCTCGGACTGGACCTGAAGACCAAGGTCAGGCCTTAGTCGAGGGAGACTTCCAGCCCTTCATCTGCCCCGAGCCTGGGAACCTGGGGCATGCTGTGGCCACAATGGCTCTTTAAAGAAGGGGCTGTGACAGTCACTTTCTCTTCACAGGCCCTGGACACAGCAGTCTCAACCGTGACCTTCTAGTGACGGTGTGAAATCTGCTCTGATCCCAGGCTGCTCTTGACTCGAGCCCAGGAGCCCAGAGGCACGGCTTTCTCCTCAGAGCCACAGAAGTACAGGGAGGTCAGGGAGAGAGGTCTCCTGTCCTCCCTCAAGGGAGAGCCGCTCAGCAGGGGGCAGGGGCTCTCCGTGCGAGGACCCAACTGCCCACACAAGGTGTGGGTGCGCGCGCGCACGTATGGCCACGTGAAGGTGCTCCAGTCACTCCCAGCCGTGCCTGTGTCGGGATCCTGGCCGCCACTCCCAGGCACCCTCCCGAAGGCTACCCCCACCCACCAGACGCGTGCCCCGGGCAGGGGGCTCCTACTTGGGGAACCAAAGCTGAGGGCGTTGGGTGTGCTGAGGCTGCGGCCGCTGACCCTGGTGGTGAAGGGGACATCGTCCTCTCGAGGGTGGGGCTCATCCTCACTGGGCGAGGCCATCAGGCACACGTATGTGTGCAGCTGGACAAGGAGCCTGTGCTGCAGCATCCACACGACCATCTGAATGAGCTGGGTCTGCACGAGAGACAGTGTGAGGCCCAGGGTGGTAGGCGGGGTGGGGGGGTAAGGCTGGTCCCCCACCACCGCCCTGCTCCCCTCTGGGTAGGATCCGGGAGCCACGACCTGAGACACGGTCCCCACAAGTCATCCCAGACGTAAGGGCCACATGAGCTTCAGGGGCCCAACCCTAGAATACAAGGCTCCACATCTCAGAAAAGGAGCTCTTGGCTGCTGGCCGGCCCGCAAGCCCAACTCCCTGCTCCAGGGAAGGTGGCAGGGCCACAAGGGCACTGGGCTTACACCTGCACTGCTCCCACCACACACCTGGGCTTTCGTGCCCAGAGCCGAGGAACAGGACTGATTACATGGAGGCCCTTGCTCTGCCTGGTCTGCCCCAGGCCACTCAGCCCTGTCGCCCAAGCCCCCCACCACACAGAGCCGGGCCCACTGTGGCCTGGACACCGTTCACAAAAAGGCTGCTGCTCTGAGAGCAGGAAGTCCTCTCCTTGGGTCAACCTGGAAGCCTGCCCAAGGACAGGGAGCTGTAATGCGGTGTGCAGTCCTAGGGCGTGGAGTCCACCCCTCCCTCGGGGGCTGCCACCTGACCAGGGGCAGTGAGGAGGCCTGTGCAGGCATGGCTTGAGCATGCCTGAGCAGGAAGGTGCATGTTCTCAGACACACACATCTGCCTGATCGGATCTGCGGGGGTCCCCTCCTGGGAGGGGATGGCTGCCCAGGGATGAAAACAGGGATGTACCATGGGCGTGTTACGACCTGGTCAAACCAAATACAATTGAAAAGGACTGTAATATAACTAAACTTAAAATTAACAAGTAAAACAAAGAGGCTTCTTAAGACCTCAACAACACACTCCAGGCCCCGAAACAGGAGGTGTGACAAGAAGGCGGGCTCAGGGGCACCTGGGTGGCTCAGGCGGTTAAGCATCCAACTTTGAGTCAGGTCGTGATCTCACGGTCTGTGAGTTCGAGCCCCGTATGGGGCTCTATGCTGACAGCTCCGCGCCTGGAGCCTGCTTCACATTCTGTGTTTCCCTCTCTCTGCCCCTCCCCTGCTCACATTTTGTCTCCCTCTCTCTCTCTCTAAAACATAAATAAACAACAATGAAAAGAAGCAACAGAAGAAGGAGGAAGAGGAGGGGAAGGGGAGGAAGAAGAGGGGGAGGAGGAGAAGAAGCAGAAGCAGCAGAAGCAGAAGGAGAGGCAGAAGGAGAAGAAAAAGGCCTCAGCCCGGGACTGTGCAGGACCAAACCCAGCTCCATCTGGGCCCTTGACAAGGGACAGGGTGGCCCCCCCAGGCATGGCTTGGAAAATCCACCCACCATCCAGACCATTAGGAAGCTTCTGCTGGGTACAGATGCAAAGCGTGTCTTTTATTCGGCTGGCATGGCCTGGCACAGTTCCCGGAAACCAAAGGCCCCATGAAAGGCGGCCTTTAGAACTGTCACACTCAGCATCTAAATGAACTCAAGAACCTGGATCTCCATCTCATTCACAACTTGAGAAGGGAAAGAATTTGCTTTTAAGGACTGGTTTAACAGATCTGTCGCTTATTAAAACAAATACTTTGGAAGACAAAGCCTTGAGAACACCCAGCCCCATCTCCAACACCTGCCCCATCTTGGCCCTGTGCTGGGTCCCTGCCCAGAATTCCAAAGCTCCAGGCATTCAGCGGAGAGGAGGCAGGCAGAGCCTTGTTCTTGGGTCTAGGCTGCACCTGGACCACAAGCCCCATACCTCCCTGGATGAGCCCTTGCCACACCCAGCAATCCCACCTGGCCCTCACTTTGCCCCAGGCCCAGTGGGGCCTGTTCCAGGCCTGTCCTCTCCAAATCCTCTTGGATGAGGAGATTCTGGGAACCAGTGAGCCCAGAACTTAGACCTATATACCCTGTGGCCACCTGAACTGTGGAGGGGGAGAGAGCAGGAGGGCAGGGTCCAAGTTCAGTGAAAACAAAGCCGATTCCACACACACACACACACACACACACACACACACACACACCCAAACCCAGGAAAGGTCACCACTCTCCTGCCATCTGGGCTTCTTAACTCTGTTCTACCCCAAGAACCACTCACCATAGCCAGGGTGGGCTCCACTGGAGTGGGGGTGGGGGGACTTGGGACTGCCCAAGTGTCTGCAGGTGGCCTGGCTGGGGAGCCAGCTTTTGATCACCTTGGCACAACATGTGCCACCTACTCCCCAAAGGAAGCCCCCTCCTCCCCAAAACCAAGGCTAAGGGTGCAGCACTGAGGGCTCTGGGATGAGAAACTGACACCAGAGGAGTGGTTCCTGGGCTCCCCAAGACTCCTGTGACTTACCTCCTGCACCGGGGGGGCGAGGGGGTTTCTGAATTCTGACAAGGAGACGGGCAAGGAGAACTTAGCAAGGACAGATGGCAGGTCGTGAGCTGGAAACTGACGGGAGAACTGCTCAGCCAGTGGAGAGTACCTGGGGATGGGTAAGGTGGGCATGACCGTGAGCTCAGCAGGCTTCTCCATCATTTCATGACATCTGTGCCCTCACCATGAGCCCAGGGTGGGCAGCAGGAAGGCTCAGCATAGCTGGTGGCCTAGGATGGGTGCAATGAGGACAGAGCCCAGATGCTCTCCCTCGAGGGGCAGAAGGAACAATGGGCACAGGCCACAGCCCCTCTGAGCCCCCAAGTCAAGACCAAGGCTCCCAACCCCCCACCAGGCACCCCGTCCAGACCCCACTGGCCAGCAGACATGGGGGAGCACAGACCCTGTATGGAAACATGGAATGCCAGAAGAGCACACGCCCAGGGCAGGCCACGTGGTCCTGGACCAGGCCAGAATAAGAACCTGGACACAGCAGAGGCCAGTAACCAACTCCAAGCGAGGTCCTGGCTGAGCAGAGGAGCATGGCCCTGGGCTCTGGCAGCCAGAGGTACTCACAGACACACGCTGGCGTTGGGAGAAAGCATGTAGACATTGTTCTCACACAGCGGGTAGATGATGATGGCCTTGCCCCAGTACACCAGGTGAGCCGCGAGCTGGAAAACCTGTAGGCAGAGGGAGCTGACGGCAACCCCCCCACCCAGGGGCTTGGCACGGCAAGCACACAAGCCTTTTTGTATCACCGGTCGCTGTGTGGTTTGGGACAGTCACTTCCCACAGGACCCGGTGTTGTCCAGGCTGGCAGTAAGGAAAAGTCCCATGAGCATGGGGACATGTGAGGTGCTCAGGACCATGGGGTCAGCTCAGCTGAACAAGGGCCTTGTCTGAACAAGCTGGCAGAGGCCAGCACCCTGCTCCCACCAGGAGCCCAGCATGGGGATGGGTTTCCACATGGTAATGGATGTGGGTCAAATGAACCTGTCCTACACCTCCTGCACTCATCCCTGTGTGTCCCAGTATCCCGGGACCACACTCCACTGCCCGGCTCTCCTGGACGCTCAGACAAGACGGGCCAGAAACAGACTAAGATGCCAGAAATTCCTTCCAACTTCAAGAGGGGAGCCCAGGTCTGAGGGTACGGCACTGGACACTTCTTTTTTTTGGTTTTGTTTTGTTTTAGTTTTTTTTAACGTCTATTTATTTTTGAGACCTAGAGAGAGACACACACAGGAGGGGAGAGGCAGCGAGAAGGGGAGACGCAGAATCCAAAGCAGGCTCCAGGCTCTGAGCTGACAGAGCCCGGTGTGGGGCTTGAACTCACGAACTGTGAGATCGTGACCCGACCCAAAGTCGGACGCCTAACCGACTGAGCCACCCAGGCGCCCTGGCACTGGGCATTTCTAATTCTGCATCACCGAGGTGAGCGTGCTGCCCCTCCGTGCCATCACTATGTGTCCCCAAGTGGGCAAGACACCCCGACCCACATGCAAGGCCAGGGACACCGCTGAGTCCACCTCCACCTCATCTTGGCAAACAGGACCTCCAGTGGCACCACCAGTGCCAACGTGGCAGCAATTTCAGTTCCTTCACTGCCGCTCTTCTCTCTCATCCCAAGTCCTACTGAAGCCCACTCCAAAGCAAGGACACACCCACTTTCCTCCGCCTGGCGTCCACCCCCCACCACTCCCTGCAGCCCGAGCGCCGTTCTGGGGACCAGAGGTCTGAACTCGGATCCCAGGCTGCAGTGTCTGTCAGCAGGACGACTCTCTCCAAGTCTCCGCCTCCTGTAGCGGCAGCCTTCCTTGGCCTGTGCGTGTGGCCACATCCCTCCAGTCTCTGCCTCCAGGGTCACGTCCCCTGCCCACTTCTTACAAGGACAATCCAGGGTCACCGCCCATCTCAAGATCCTTTATCGCCTCTGCAAAGTCCCACGTGAGGTTGCATCCACAGGACCTGAGGGTTAGGATGCGAAGGTCTGTGGAGCCATTACTAAGCCAATCATAAGGAATGGACACTGTGATCAAAGATACTGTCCTAATTTATACATACAGAAAATCTGGAAGAATCTACTGTGTTTACCTCTGAAATACAGGATTGCAGGCACTCTCTGTGCCCATAATTTGCGAGATATATCAATTTGTATGTGAAAGAGCATATCGACTTTATCACGACAAAAAAGGCCCCAAATAGGGGAGGAAGGTGGGGTGAAATAGTGAAGGAGATTCAAACTACACTTATCTTGATACGGAACTGCTGACTCCGTATACAGCACGCCTGAAACTGTCGCTGTGTCTTATTTATAAAAACAAAGGGGGCCTGGGGGGCTCAGTCAGTTAACCATCTGACTCGATTTCAGCTCAGGTCATGATCTCACGGTTCTTGAGATCGAACGCCACGTCTGGCTCTGCGCTGACAAGAGTGGAGCCTGCTCAGGATTCTCTGTCTCCCTCTCTCTCTGCCCCTCTCCTGCTCGCCCTCTCTCAAAATAAATAAATTAAATAAAAATAGATTAGATTAAAACAAAGCCCGGGGCGCCTGGATGGCTCAGTAGGTTAAGCGACCGACTTTGGCTCAGGTCAAGATCTCACGGTTTGTGAGGTGACAGCTCGGAGCCTGGAGCATGCTTCCGACTCTGTGTCTCCTACCCTCTCTGCCCCTCCCCCACTTGTGCTCTGTCTCTTATCAAAAATAAATAAATCTAAAAAAAATTTTTTTTTCATAAAAAATAAGAAATAAATTAAACAAGGCCCAAAATATTTACTTTGCCTGGGATGGAACAGGAGTTATTTAAGATTTTATTTTTTCTTCAGTGATCTCTATACCCAACACGGGGCTCAAACTCATGACCCCAAGATCAAGATTCACATGCTCTTCTGACTGAGCCAGCCAGGTGCCTCGGGAACATGAGGTAAGCTGACATCTTCTCTCTAGTGGGGCCATCCACGCTTGAGGGTCCAACTAGGCTCAGCCAGCCTCTGCTCCCCTGCTCTCCCAGGGGCCTCCACTGGGCCACCTGACCTGCCACAGGCAGCAGCAGTCCCAGAGGCCAGGGAGGCTGGCCACGCCAGCAGGAAACCCTGATTTGAAGTGAGCTCAGTGGGGAGGGTTATGGAAGGAAATAACAGCCTCCCCATGGCAAGGTGGGGGGCGGGGTGCGTGAAGGGGTTATCATCAAAGCTTTGTCTTTGCCCAAAGAGACCGAGAAACTTGAAAGCTTTGACAGCTCAGCCTGTATTGATCAGAACACAAGCTCTGCAGTGTGTACAAAACAGCCAGAACATTTAAGGTTCTGTCTTGTGGATGCTACGAAGGTGACTAGGATGTGGTCCTCACTGGGTCCCATCTAGTCCGTGAGCCCATATGACACACAAAGGCAGAATCGGATAGACTCTCTGGCCAGGTAAATGAAGGTCATGGGGAAGGACTTATTCTGGATGGCAGAACCTGAAACGGCTGCTTTGGGAAACAGAGGCCTGAGAGTCAAGCTCCCGCCCCTTGCCAAGGACCACAGGCCAAAGACGTGCCTCCCAGAGGGCCCAGGTAGGCTCGCGTCACACCTGGGATCCTCTTCCTCAGCCCATCTGAGAAAGCAGCTGCTCTGTAGCCAGGTCCTGCTGCCCCCTGGTGGCCACATGGTGCCCACCGTTCTCGCCCTGGGGCTCTCACCTGGAAGGCACACTGTCCCAGGGCCTCCAACTTCTCTTTATCCTTCTCTTCACTCCCTGGCCCCCACCCAGACTCCAACCAGATCGCAGCCAGGGCTGAGAGGCCCTCTACCCCATCAGAAACTGCAGCCCACAAGCACGTGGCTTGGCAAGAGGACGGCACCTCACACAGAACATAGGCCTGGGTGCACATACAAGGTAGAGGTCAAGGCCACGAAGCTAGGTCCTGGTTCCGCACACAGGCAGGCTCTCAACCCAACTTCCTGCCCTCACCTCCCACACTGGCAAAGTGGAGCTGTGGTACTGGCTGCTCACACGACGACACTCTGCGTGCCCCTGCAAGCCCCTAGCCCTGCCACCCCATCCTTCAGAGCCCAGTAACCCAGCACCTGGAGGGCCTCATGCCTCACAATCCTTGGACACAGGGGTTAGTACAACGTTAGTCCCAAAGCCAGTTCACAAAGCCCGCCCCGAAGCCAGGCCTGACCCGGATTCCAGAACTTGGAGCCGACCCAGGGACTACCCATCCCATCACGGCAGGCCACGTAGTGGACCTGGGTACATGGCACACAGGCAGCCTGCTTTCCTGACACCCTGACCTCCCACCTTCAACCAAGGGCGGCCTGCTTTGACGTGCCCACCCCTCCCTCCCCCATTCCCCCCTATTTGGGGTATCTCCCCAGGCCCCCCGGGGTTACCTGAAGCAAGGCCAGATCTGCATCCTGGGCCAGCTGCTGCAGGTTCTTCACGGCAGACGTGGTCTTGATCACGCGCACCAGGGCCGGGGAGCAGTCGAGCGGGAGCTCGCCCAGCAGGGACTTCTCATCACTGAGAAGCAGCAGGGCGTGGTAGGGGCTGCGGAGTAGAGTCACGGGTCACCAGAGCATGCAAGCCACAGGCCTCCCCAACCAGGCACACGCCTTGAGCACACAGACACTGAACCCCGGAGAAGAGGCCGCTGGAAGGATGAGAGAGGCCCAGGGGCCTTTAAGAAGCCACCAGGATTGCAGTCACCTTCAGAAGAAACTAATTAGAACAAAGCTGAAGAAGGCCCAAGGACCCGACTCCATCCCCACCTCTGGGATTGCCCTGCAAATGTTTGTTGACTGAAAAAATGCGTGACTCTTTTCTAAGGAAAGAGTCCCAAATGCGGGAAAAGCAAAATCCTCACCACAGACTATGAACAGAACCACATTAAAACGTACTCAGCAAGGAAACCCAGGAGGAAGGACGTGGACTTGAAGGCGTGGACTAGGTGAGGGAGGGAGGGAGGGAGGGAGGGAGGGCGGGCCAGGGGGTGCCTTGCTTTCTGTCACCCCCAAATTTGCTGTCACGTGCCCACATTTCTTTTTTTAGTTATAAAAGTCTCTAAGGAAACGGGAGACTTGGTGGGATGTGTGTGTGAAGACTGAGCTTAGCTCTTACCTTGCAGGAAATCAGTTAAGTAACTGAGTTCCCACAAGCTCTGATTCAAATGCAGGAGGTCCGGTGAACAAACACTGTAAAGACAAAATCCCTCCCGTACCCTGGCTGACCCCCACAGCCCTGCCCAGGCCTGAGGTGAAGACCCTTGGCGCAGGACCCCAGGCCGTGCCCGAGACGGCCCAGGGGAATCCTGGGGTTGGTAATTTCTGGACAAAACCAGACCCCAACATGTGTGTTTTTACTTCTATCAACAGTAGAGCCTTACCTGCCAGTTTCTGTAGCAGGAAGAGGGAAAGACAGTTCTTGGGAAGAAGTAATTGGTAAAACCTCAGGCAGAAGCTAAAGAGAAGAGCCCCCGAGGGGCGAGGGGCGAGGGGCGAGGGGCGTGTGCAGGGGCAGGTGCTCACCGGATGGCTTTCAGGCTCCGCTCGATGGCCTCGGGGGGGATGAGGCTGGCAGCAGCGTAGTGGATCTTGTGCGGCAGGCAGAAGCCCACCTCCAGCCAGCTGTTGATGTGGAGCCGTACCACGCCGGACGTGCAGAGGCTGCAGAGAGCAGGCGCGGCGACTGTCAGGTGCTACTGAGAATCCACACGGTAACTTCTGACCAGACACACAGATCACACAAAAACCCCTGAGGGCGCTTCTTCCAGGCACACTGCCAGTCAGAGGAAACTGCAAGCGACGCCCTCCGGGGCAAGCAATCATCTTTGCAGATCTCAGTACATTCAAGACAAGAAAATGCATTAGGAACGCAGAACCGTAGCCCCGGGCAGCCCCGGAATCTGCAGTCCAAACAGAGTGCCGGCGCTCTGTGAAGGCCTCCTGTGCAGAGGGGAGAGAGCCAGGCCCCCTGCACACCTGCCGAAGGCCCCACCACACATGAGCGGCCAGGCAGGGCAAGGCCTGTCTCCAAAAAGGAGAGGCAGGCAGGACAGGAAGGGCGGGGGGTGCCAAGTCCCCCCAAGCGTCTTGTTCGGGAGGGGCACACGGCGCCCACCTTGCTGTGGATGCCAGCACCGCCCAGGTGTACCCCGGCAATGGCCCGAGCTGGCCTCGGCCTCACCTCATCAGTGACAGCAATCTGGTTCTTTCAGGGCCAAACACCGCAGCCCTGTCCCTGACTCCTCCTTTCTCTTGTATCCCGCCTCAACCATCCCACCTGCAGGGAGGTACAAAGTCCAGACCTTCCCTGCACCGGCCCCCATCTGCCCTCGCACTCAGACCCCCACGGCTCCCATCCCATCTCGGCAGTCCCAGCCTGAAGCCCCACGTGACCTGCTCACTTTTCTCTGATGCCCTCTCCTACCCCAGGCCATCTGGTCCCCCGCCCTGCAACCGTCCCCACAGCTCCGCTGTTCTCTGACTCAAGCGCTCCCTCCAGGTGACCCGGCTCCCTCCCTGTCTCAGGTTTCAACTCAAGCACTACCTTCTCCAGGAGGTGAGCTCTGACCCGGCCCTGGCCCTAGCCCCAGATTCGTGTGTCTTGAGCACCTGACCACAGGATGCAGTTTCCCCGACCAGAATTCAGTCACCACGTGTGCTCCTGTGTTGCACTAACTGTTCCTCACACGGCTGGCAAAGTGTGGGGTACTTGGGGGGCACTGAGAACCATTTCGTGAACGGAGGAAGGAAAGGGGCCCAAGGAACATGCTACTGACTCTGGGTGGACCACCTCTCAGTGAGCCCCTGCCGGGAGAACACGCTCATGGTGGCCCCACGGTAGGCACGTGGCCCCATACGCCCTGCACCAGAGAACCACACACAGAAGACTTGTTTTCAGCAGGGGTTTCTGAAACCCTCCAGCGAGAAGCCAGCCGGAATGCGCCCACAGCCCAGTGCACAGCCCTGGGGCTAAGTGCCAACAGCACTCGATGTCTGACACAGAGAGAAAGTGGCTGCTTGGGCAAAGCCCCCGTGGCTGGTGCTCACCACGCCCCTGGCAGGTGGACAAGAGAGGGGATGTGTGCCCACTGCCAAGGCCTGCACTGTTCTGACCCAGCTCTTCCCATCACATTCCAACCCCACTCTGCCATTCCCAACTGGCCGGAGAGGCCAAGATGCCCACATCTGGCCCGGTGTGGGAAGGCCGTGGCTCAGGGGGAGCCCCGCCTGGTCTTACACCTCCCTCGGGGGCACACAAACGCACAGTGCCAGCAGGAGGCGCTATGGCCCTCACTGCCTGCACCCACAGGCTGTTCTCGCCGTCTCTTCCCTGAAACGTCAAGCAGCAGACCAACTACCACGAGCTTCCCCGTGGGTCCACCCAAAGAGCCAGGAGCATCGTGGCCATCAGGTTTCTCAAACAGGGAATGTGCAGGGAGAAAAAAGTGTGAAGAATGCAGAGCACATCTGCGACCTCCACAACCCCTAGGATTCCTGCCAACACCACCGTCTGCTCACTGCCAACCACCCCAGAGATCCAGAACACCCTCTGCTTGCCCTGCCTGGAGGTGTCAGGAAGACCCACGCCACGCTCCCAGGACACCTGCGCCACCGAGTGGTCCCCGGAGGGAGGGTCAGAGCGCCGCTGGCAGCAGGGGTGGGGGCCACAGGCTGTGGCTGAGTGTGGAAGGTGAAGGTTGGGTCACCGCTGACGCCACACTCCCTCAGGGTGAACCCTGCGAGTGTCAGGATCTAGGGAAGAGACCCGGGGTCCTTCCCCAAGGTCCCAGAGGAGGATACTACTCTTGGGTTCTTCGAGAACGGGGCGCTAATCAGTAAATATGAGCAGATGGAGACTCCCGGAGCCTCGCCAAGTTTTGGGCAAGGGTCTTCGCAGGTGGGCAGCTCCCATCAACCTCTGAAAAACAGCCTCTTACAGAATCCAAGTTCACACGATGAGACAGCGCTCCAGTGGATGAGAGTCTCAGCATCCACGAACAAATGGGAAGAGAAGAGTGAGGAAAAGCAGGGCTTGCAGGGAGAATGAACTGCCAAAGCTACATGTGCAGACCCCTCCTCCGTTTCACTATGTACCTGGACAAAAAGGCTGGTGGACTGAAAACAGAGTCTTTTTATTTCTGAGCTGTCCTCTTTAGGATACGGCTCAAAGCGGCAGCTGGAACACCACAGAATCAGAATTCAACACTGAGATTCCTACCATTTCAAAGGTAGCTGTTTTTGCTCCCCCAGGAGCTTGGCAAGGCCATGTACATGCACACACTGGCATGGGGTCCTCTTCTCCGGGTGGGAGAGACGCTCCCGTGTTGGTTCCCTGGTTTTCACGTGGATTTTACTCCACTTTTCCAGGCATCTGTTCACCCACTGGCAACTTCCACCCATGGAGTACTTCGCACTGGGACGCGGTGTGAAGAATCCCTGGACCGAGTCAGGAGGAGGAGCACACCCACCCACCCGGAGCCCCCAGGGAAGCCCTGCAAGTGCCCCTGCAGCAAGACAAGAGCCAGGAGCGGCACTGAAGTCTGCCAAGAGGAGGGAAGAGAAGGTCGGGCTCTGTTTTCAAAGTGCCCTTTGTTTTTTTTCCTAAAGCCTCCAGGGTAGAGGGAGCCCACCCTCTGAAAATCTTTGAGGCTACAGTTCCTTTATTTATTTCTTGACTTTGAAATAGAGTTGACATACATTGCTGTATCAGGTTCAGGTGTTTGACGGTTCTCTTTATCACTCAGTGTTCACCAGCATAAGAGCAGTCACCACCGTCTGTCACCAAATAACATGATTCCATTATTAACGAGTATATTTCCTATGCTGTATAAAGTACAATTTCAAGACAAGTGTTTAGCAAGGCAGGGGTTTGGGTTTCTGCTATGCTTGTACTTCTATTTCCAGGGCAGTCACGTTTGGTCCGGAAACACCGCGCAAAAAGCACTCCCCCCGCAAGCAAGGCTTATCCAGCCCGTCCCACAGCTCTGGGCCAGATAGGGTCGCCTAGCCCCATCTGCCACGCGAGATAGATGCTCTTACCAGAGCCCCGAGTCCTAAAGCGATGACTGTGCATATCCTCTAAGGCACGCTCTTATCTTTCCTATCCCAGGTGGAAATGTACCGTGTACAAGCTTGCTCCATTACCCTCACACCTCACCGCCCGAGGACGAACTTCAACTCCTAACCGTTAGCTAATAGCCAAACGCCCTGGTTTGGCCTCGCAGGCAACCTTCACCCCGCCAGCCCAGCACCTGCTGGCCACTCTGGTCCCAGACACAGCCAGGCTTCCTAGTCCATGGAGCGGATGCTGCTCACAATCCAAGAGGTGCAAGCAGGCACCAAGTGGCCCGCCGTGACCCTTCAAACAGAAGTTGCTATGTATGTGCTTTTTACGGGCAAAGGGAGTAAAACTCCCGGGATATTAGCAGAGGTGTCCGGGGGCCAATCTCTGCTCTGGAGGGGCAGCAGCGGGAGGCAGCAAGGAACAAACGCAGAGTCCCCAGTGCCACCTGCCTGGCCAGGGCCCGGACAGCTCCTCCAAGCTCTGAGGACTCTTGGCCCCACCACAGGCCCCATTAACTCTGAAAATGGTGCAACAAACACTTCATCAAAGCACGGAATCCACAATCACACGACTCCTGTTCGTTCATTCCTTTGGCCACCAGTGGACAAGCCGTGCTTCCCCACGCGCCAACCACAAGGTCTGTGTTACAGAAAGTGAAGGGGTATCCCTGACCTCATGTCATGGGAGACACCACCTAACAGTCACACAAAAGAGTGGGACACTGTCACTGAGATCACCAAGCTCCATGGAGAGACACAGGTGCTAGAACAGTCAGGGTAGGCTCCTGAGGGATTCATGCTGCCAGCCTATACTCATGGGCACTTGGGTCCCAGGGCACAAGGCCACCAGGCTAGTCGGCCACACCACAACCCTGGATCTTAATTAAAACAGCAAATCCAGAACCACTCCTTTGAGAAGTTTCACCCCGACCTCTAGCCTCCACATCTCACATCTTCCGGCCTCTCACTTCTGCTACGAGAAAACCCTCCCTGGGGTTTTCTGGAAACCTGCTGGGAAGTTGACAGTAGGAGAAGGCGGCTCTGTGCTCTGTTCTACCAGATCGGTCATGTAAACTCAAGTCTCCCTTTCTTAGCTCCAAAGCAAGCCTACCCTACAGCAACAGGCCAGGCCATACCTCAAGGCAAAGGGAAGGCCGCAGGCCAGGGGGGCTCCTGGGTAGTCACAGAGCCACTGCTGTTGCCAGGCTGGGACCGGGTGCAGGGGGAGTGCACCACTGTCCCTGGGACTCCCTCCAGACAGGCCCTGTTGCCAGCTTACCTGAGGTGGGCCCCAGGACCCACAACCTGAGCAGGGCGGGGTCTGAGAACAGGAAGGGTACATGGGGGTTCACCCTGAGAAAACAAGATCCTGAACACTAACACACCAGGGTGCCTGGGCTAGAGGAAGGAGGGCAACTGCTCAACAGTGGGACCCTGGGAGCCTTTTCTTCCCCAGAACAGATTCCTTTAAAGGGTCCTTCTCCTTAAAAGTAATGTCCACCAGGGGGCGCTGTGCCACCTCAAGCTCTGAGTCGCTACAGGCGGGCCAACTACCCAGGACTTCACTCCCTCCAACTTGCGGTTTAAACATCAGAAATTGCAGTCCGTTCTTTCTTTAGACATAGTAAGTGTGGTTCTGGTTTGACGTTTACTTTATCTCCAGGTTAGGCTGAATTGTGCTTGTGGTCTAACCCTAGCTGAGGTGTACAGAGTCCCACTCAGAAGCAGGCAACACTTCTCACAGAAGGGGTTTCTGGCACCAGCCAACCCAAGGCCAGAGAGCAGCACTTCTCCTACTGCAGAGACAGCTTCAACGTGATCACGAGCGGCGTCATGAGAGAAAGAGACGGGGTGGCTACGACACTAGAGACCCCACTTCCTAACGCCCAGAGGCCCACACCCAGCGGTCAGCAAAATCAGGACAAAGGAACTGATTGTGTCACAGAGGACAGCTCTGCCTCCTTTATGAGGCCACCCTTCCTCCCAACAGAGAGATGAGCTGGGATCTGGGGAGAGCTCAGAGAGAAAAGGGAGATGTGCGAACTTGTGAAGATGCAGACAGCTGTGCCAGGACACCATTCTCCACCCACTACGCCGGACGGTCCACAAGTTCACCAAGACTCTGGGCAAAGCCAGAGAAGGGATATCTCCTGTGTTGCTAGTGGGGGGGAGGGTACAGCCTGAGGCACAAGCCCCAACGGGGAAATACACCAAAATTACAAGTGCATTTTACCTCTCCAGCCCGGCCATTCCGCTCTCGGGAATTTACCTTGCAGACACACAGGCACACGTACACAGTGACATGTGCACGGAGCCGACCAGCAGGTCTTATAGCACCAGAGGCTGGTACCAACTAAATGCCCAAGGGAAGGGCTGGCTGGCTGGCTATGCAGGGGAAAAAAAAAAAAAAAAAGAGTCCCTGAGTGACTCAGTCGGCAGAGCGTCTGACTATTGATTTCAGCTCAGGTCATGATCCCAGAGTCGTGGGATCGAGCCCCACATCGGGCTCCACGCTGAACATGGAGCCTGCTTGGGATTCTCTCTTCCTCTCCCTCCGCCCCTCCCCGACTCATGCGTATGCTCGCTTGCGCTTGCTCTCTCCCTCTCTAAAATAAAAAAATTAAAAAAAGGAAAATTGAAAAAGTCCTTATTTGCCAATACAGAGAGAGTCTAAGCTACATGGTTCAACTACGAAGGCAAAAGGCAGGCCGCATGTACAGCGTAAAAGGAGAAAGGCAGTCTGTGCCCACCTGTGTGTGCCTCAGGCCCACCTGTGAGGGACGGCACAGGACACACGGCTGTCTGCTTAAATGCATCCTGCCACCAGAATGGGAACTGGCGGTGGTACAGCAGGAAAGAAACTCAACACTCTGATTTTCAAACTTGATGGAAGTGATTGATGATGAAAGGTGATTGAAAGGTGGCCTTTCAAAAGCTTTAGTTAAAACGGCAAAAAGGATGAAAATTTCCAAAATGCTCATAACAAGTATCATTGGGTATGGGACTACAGACGGGCTTTGTTTTCTCTTTATTTTTCTATATTTCCTAAGTATCTACAATGGACATGTATTATTGGTAAGATCAGGAAAATTATTAACATCAAAAAAAAGGAGAGGATGCTGCACAAGCCACCTTTTCTGCGCTCCAATAACACGTGGTATCGCCGGCCACACTCTTAGATCCAGCACACCTCCGGTGGGTGGCATGGAGCCTACCAGGATGGAACGAAGCCCAAGAAGGCCAGGAGAGGGCACTGGGCTGCATGCAAGGACATGGCCCAGAGAAGCCTGCACCTCCATGCCATCTGTGCAGCAACATGCCTGCACTATGCGGTCCCCTCGGCTTGAGTGATGGCTCCTCGTGAACCAACAGTCCTGGAGTAGAGTGGGAAGGCAAAGCTTTCAGGGGAACTGTCACTTGGACACGTGCCCAACCCCCACTCTCCACCTCCCACCTGCAGTGCAGACCCAGGGTCAAGGACTGGTGGACCCTCGTTAAAAAGAGGTTCTTCGCTTGTCCACAAAGAGAGTGCTGGGAACACCAATATAATTGGAACTGTTAACTTCTGCTGTGTCTGCAAACGTCTGCTGCTCTCCTACACTCAGGCCCCAAGCCCCAAGTCCCTCAGAGCCAGGAGGAGCACCCTCTGACCTTCAGTTTCCTTGTGGGGGAGGTGGTGACAGTGACACCGTCTTAGAGGACAGACCCAGAACTTGGCACTGTGTCATGCTGACCCTGCATCTGATGATGCAAAACACTTTCAGGCTCTCCCATGTGACTTCAGGTTCAGTTCTGGGAGGGACTGTCCCAGCAGAAGGGCTCTCTCACCCCCATCTCAGTGGCACCACAGGACAACGGCTCAGGCAACAAGGCCCACAGGGAGATGCACCAAGCATGCCACCCACCTGTCTTACCTGTCATAAGCTTCCTTAAGGTCCCTGGCCAGCTTGCACTTGGGCAGAATGTGATGGAACGGGGACTGAGGACCATCATTTGCTGCAAAAATCGTAACACGGAGAATTTAGAGACTCCAAAGCAAGAAAACTTGCCAAGGTTGGAATGGAAAATACCTTTAAAAACAAATTTAACTGAAAATAAATTGTAAGTCATTTTAAACCAAATATCACATCATTCCCTACTGCTTTTTATAAAATCTGTGCATCGAGTTGAATGAAGATGAGACTCAGGCTGCTTTGTTTGCAGTCTTTATATGGAACTTTTGTGTTTAAACGTCACCACTGGTGCCCCCTGACCCTGCAGCACTGGAACAGTCCAGGTCACTGGCAGCCCCCAAAGCATCCCCTGAGACCACCAGAGCCACCTTCCACTTGGTGAGTGGGTGCTGCCACACCTCATCCTACTCACTCACACTAATGCAATTTTTTAAAGTTTACTTATTTTGGAGGGGCCAGGGAAGGAGAGAGGGATCCCAACTTGGTTTCAGGCTCAGTGCAGAGCCCGACATGGGGCTCGACCTCACAAATCGTGAGACCATGACCTGAGCTGAAATCAAGAGTCAGACATTTAACCAACTAAGCAACCCACGCACCCCTAATGCAATTTATTTTTATGATCAAAAGTCTTTCATTAATCCTTTCTCATAAATGCCTTAAAAATATGTAGTTAAATTGAATTTTTACAAAATTTCCTGTGATAGGGACGTCTAGGTGGCTGAATTGGTTAAGTGTCCGACTTTGGCTCAGGTCATGATCTCACAGTTTATGAGTTCGAGCCCCGTGTTGGGCTCTCTGCTGACAGAGCCTGGAGGCTGCTTCAGATTCTGTGTCTCCCTCTCTCTCTGCCCCTCCCCACTCATGCTTCGTCTCTCAAAAATGAATAAACGTTAAAATTTCCTGTGATAAAGTCACAGACCCTAAAGAGAATGTTCTTTTAAAAACAGAACTTCTAGGAGCGTGTGGGAGGCCCAGTCAGTTAAGCATCCAACTCCTGATTTTGGATCACCTCATGATCTCATGGTTTGAGAGTTTGAGCCCTGAGGTGAGCTCCACACTGTTAGTGCAGAGCCTGCTTGGGATTCTCTCTCCTTCTCTCTTGCCCCTTCCCCATTCATGCTTGCGCTCGCTCGCTCGCTCTCTCTCTCTCTCTCTCTCTCTCTCAAAATAAATAAGTAAACTAAAAAAAAAAAAACCCTTCTGGATTGTTATTAACACATAACTGCCAAAACATAATTATACATTTTGACAGCTATCAAAGATAAAAAGCAAATTTTCACTGAAAATGCACGTGAGTTGGACACTTCACATATGGTGATCATTACTTTTACTTATTGCTTAAGATTAGACTGGGTTCACCTTCAAATCTATTTCTACTTTCTCTCTTTATATAGGCGCTGACCTGAGATGGATGTGGCATGTGTAACAGGTAGGCCTTTCTCTGTGCTTTGAGGTATTTACAAAATACCAAAATCCACAAAAAGATCTACTGGCAAAAAAATTTTTTAAAGATTTTTCTTTTGAACCCCAATGTGGGGCTCAAAGTCACGACCCCGAGATCAAGATTCACATGCTCTACCAACTGAGCCAGCCAGAAGCCCCTGGCAATAATTATTTTTAATTGGTCAGCTGATAACTCAATCAGGTCCTTCATCAATTTAGTTGAAATCAAAGAACTGGAAACCACCCTTTTTGCCAGCTCGATGATCCCACTGGCCTCTCTGCATGTCCTCCCACCACAGGCGAACATGGCCAGAGAGAGCAGGGCTGGGTGGGCAAGGCCCAGTCTGCACGAAGAGCCATCCTGCAGCAGCTGGGGCAAGGGAGGGAGGCAGTGGAGGCTGGGAAATCCATTTAAGTGCATCAGGTCAGGAGAGCTGCTTTCCAACTGTGATCCTTGGGGCACCCTCCTGTGCACCCCAGGAAGATCACGTGAAGGTCACATAACCTCCTGGTGCCTCAGTTTCCACATCCGCACACCTGGATCAGGGTCCCTGCCTCAGAAGGCTGCCTGCTCTGTTGTGTGGGGGAGAGACTCTTGTCACACTCACCATCAGCTACCGCGGACACCTCATCCTGCAGCGCCAGGATCAGCTTGGCCTCTCTTGTGAGATACTGGCAGCGGCGCTCCTCGTGCTGCAGCACGGTGGCGATGCGTCGGGAAAGGTTGTGCAGGCAGTTTATCACTGATGGGTCCGCGTTGGCCTGCAAGAGAGGGCACACGTGACTCAAACGTAGCACACACACTCGTAGCACACGTGCACAGCCGACTCAAACCGTGTAAGAACTCTGTCCAGGTTCACTGCTGTCCCCGGTTCCCCGTGTCCCCTCTAGGGTCTGTCCCCAGAAACACCAGTGCTCTGAGCACCCTATCCTGGGAATCGATGCCCGGATGGTAACGCAGAGACGGTTCTGTGGGGTCCCCTGGCTGGTGGGGCGGGGGAACGCAGGCATTTCCTATAAGCAGAGAAAGGCTCCCGTGCTACAGGGCCCCACACCAGGGCCATCCAGGATGGCATGGTACAGATCAGGCATCCACTCCACGCCGGACAGAGGTAGCCCACTGGGGCAGCGGAAGGCAGAGATCCACTACCCACCTGCTGCGGGATTCTCTCGAGTGGGATTCTCTCGGGTGAGACCTGAGACAATGCCCGACAGCGGTACCTCCCTCTCCAGTTAGTTTGATAGAGCCTACCCAGAGCACAAGTCCTGGCAGCGTGTGGTCACCAGTGTGCTGCTGACCGTTGGTAGACAGGACCAGGCTACGTGATCACACAGGTGACATGGGGTGTACTAAACAGAAGCACTACACCGACTGTTCACTAAACACGCTGTCTGCAGGAAAAGAGGCTCTTTCCAGCAGAAATAAGCATGGCTCACAGAAGTCGTCGGCAGGATCCAGGCCACCCATTCCCCACAAGCTCCCCTGGCACCCCTGTGCTAACTCTGGAACCTATCAGACACCGCAGTGAGGCCAGGCAGGCACACCCACCCAGGCCAGGGGTGGAGCAGGCAGCTGTAGGGTCTCTGAAGATGCTCCACAGAGCAGATAACTGGCCAACCATGACTCAGTGTTTCAGGAGGCCGAGAGGGCGGCTGAGTCATCTTAGGGGTGGAGGTGGGAGAAGGGACGCGTGGTACTGCTGATTAAAACCTCTGGAACCGCCTCCCCTCCTGTTTATCTGGCAGGCAGGGCCCTGCCCTCAGGGTGTTCACAGCCTGCCTTCTGGACCAAAACCCAACCCAGACTCATCACCTGGACTTGGAGAGATTTTCGAAACTCCTGGCAGATTTCATGCTCGCAAAGAGAACTCACACCTGGCAGCACACCTGTGCTGGAGAGAGGACTGGACACTGCTTTCAATGCTGTGCCCACGACCGGGCAGAAGCCCTGCCCCTTCGTGTCAAGGGCAGCCCCTCAACAATGTTCCCCCACAAGATTATGGAACTGGAGGGCCTAGGTTATAAAGTATGTACACATGCTTTAAAACAACATATACTTTTAGAAAAATCCATGTCAAAATACTCTTAGCAGCACAAGAGAAGAAGGGCAATGATCCTGAGCACATGGCCGTTCCCTTGAACAGTAATCAACTCACACCTGAGAGCCTGACCCTATGCTCAAGATCCCACTGGCTGGGACAGGACCGTGTTTTAAGTCAGATGTCCAAGCCCACCTGTGCCGTATTCCCAGACGTGCAAGGGGGTGTGTTCACCCAGGCGAGGCCGGATGACCTACACTGACAGCGTGTGCTGGGGGGTCCTGTTTGGCTTCACAGGCCGGGTACCACTCCAGGTACCTGCACAGCCCAAGGCTATGTGGCCACAATGGGAAAGCTAGCACCTCGGAATTGCCCGGTCTTGAGTGGGAGCTCTGAGAAATGCCACATTTGCCCCACAGGTGATGTGAAACAGCAGGAAATTTAGGGTATCGCCTGTGAGACTTTCTTGCTCCCCAAAACACGTACCCAAATGTAATGAGGCTTCGGAGCAAATGTCCAATTTGCAAGCAATACATGAAATGAAGAGGAAGCAGGATGAGATGAATCCCAACATGGAACATTCAGTGGGACAATGTGAGAGGAGAGTCCTAGGCTGGCAGAGACCTACAGGTTCTCATCCTGGTCCAGGCCAACTGGAAAAATATGGCAACTGAAGAAAGTTTCGATAGACTAGGCACCAGGTGACAACAAACGATGGCCAATTTTGTCAGGTGTGACAGGGTATCGTGTTATAAAATAAATGTCCGTACTTTACAGAGATGTTGTCTGAAGTACATAGAAGTGAACAGACATGAGGTCTAGGACTTGAAACACATGAGCAACAGGTGGGGTAGAGAAGCCAGGGTGGCCTGGTGACGGCTGTGGGACATCAGAGACGGGTATAAGAGGGTTATCAAACTACTGTCACTGATCTGGGGTTTAAAACTTTTCAAAGTAAAAAACAAAAGTATACATTTTTATAAGACTACTAAAAAGGAGGAAAAAAACCTGTCTACCCTAAAATACCAAACCTTTACGTTACTGAAATTTCCTCCCATTCTTCGACATCACGGCCTATGCTACATGAAGCCCTACACTACCTCGTTTCCTGCTGCTTCTACCCGGCAGCAGTCCTCTCTACTCCTCCAGGCTCTGGCCTCCCCTACTCCTCGACTCTAACAGCCCAGCATTGCCAGGAAAATAATCGCCACTTTGTCGAACCCTTCCCCAACTACTGGCCACCAGAATGAACCTCCGGCCTCATTTTTATTACAAAAGTCTTCACACAACTTCAAAACCGGCTTGTTTTCTTGACTGCTACATCCAAGGGTGTCACACATTCTGCTATCAAGGGCTGTTCCCCAGAGAAGAGGGCCCGCCTGCCCATGTCCAGGGCGGGGCCGAGGCTGCTTCTCACCACCCATCTCACAGAGGCTGCCGGTACTGACACGTGGAGAGCATTCGCCAGGATTTTTAGTCTTTGGTTTCTTACTTGAATTCTCTCTCTGGATGTCTGCATTATGTCATTTCACAAGTCAGACCCTGGTAGTACTTACACTATGAAAATGCCAAAACTATAAAAATAAAAGTCTCCTCTTAGCACCTCACACCTCAGGGACAGCCACTGTTAAGCAATCATTTTGTCTTAACATGCAGGTTTTTTTTTTTTCTTTTTTTAGTGTTTTATTTTGAAGAGAGAGAGAGAGAGAGAGACAGTGCAAGTGGGGGAGGGGCAGAGAGAGAGGGAAACACAGAATCTGAAGCAGGCTCCAGGCTCTGAGCTGTCAGCACAGAGCTCCACGCAGGGCTCAAACTCACAAGTGGTGAAATCATGACCTGAGCCAAAGTCGGATGCTTAACCAACTGAGCCACCCAGGCGCCCCAGAAGGCCTGTTTTAAAAATTAAGCTCCGGGACACCTGGGTGGCTCAGCCGGTTAAGTGTCGACTTCGGCTCAGGTCATGATCTCGTGGTTTGTGGGTTCAAGCCCCGCATCAGGTTCTGTGCAGACAGCTCGGAGCCTGCTTCAGATACCGTGTCTCCCCTCTCTCTGCCCCTCCCATGCTCATGCTCTGTCTCTGTTTCTCAATAATAAATAAATGTTAACAAAAAAAATTTTTTTAATTAAGCTCCATTATAAAGGAGCTTTTCTCTGACATTATTTTGGTTTTGAGCCATTCATGCAGTGAATGTGGTATGGGCTACACACACAAAAACTCTCAACATAAAAAAGCACCTTGAGACTTAGAATGATACCCAATTTTACAGGTGCCCTCTCCGCTCAGCCTCATTTCTGCCACTCTGAACGTTTTCTGTTTTCTTTGTCACTGAGATCCAGTCACTTTGGTCTGGGACACTTCTGTAAAAAGCCATCATGCAGATTACACGGGCCCAGACAGAAAGAACACTGAATATTTTGGTGAAAACTGATAGTGAGATATTTCAGCGAAATTCCATTATCTAATAGTTACTAAATATAAATAAATTTTCTAGGTAATTAAAGTCCTTTCATAATATTAGCCAGTTTCTACCCAGGAATGCTTTTTATGCTTATTTGGATCCCTTATATTTTGACAGCTTTATTGAAAAGAAATTTCCTCTGACACAACTTCAGACAGCACTGGCAACTGCCTTAAGAAACTATCAGTTTCGGGGCACCTGGGGGGCTCAGTCAGTTGAGCATCTGACTTTGGCTCAGGTTATGATCTCACGGTTCACGGGTTCGAGCTCCCACGTCAGGAGCTGTACCCTGGCAGGGGAAGAAACCCAAACACCACAGCCCAGGGACTCAGTTGGGAAGAACTTCTAGGTTCTTCTGTTCAGGTGAAGCTGACCGCTTGGGTGAGCTGACTGGCCATCCCTCCTTCCATCACAGTGAAGCCAAAGAACAGCAGGTTAAGGAGGCACCAGCAGGGCGAGGAGAGGCACTAATGCACAAGACCAGCGGTCTCAGGCCTTCCCCTTCCCTTCTCCCCACCCACTCTGCAAAGGGGAAGCAACTACATGGGACAAAGGAAGATGGAAAGGTAGAAAGAAGGGAGCAAGGCAAGAGAGGGAGGAGGCAGACAGAAGCCGTACAGGATGGTGACCTGGGGGCAAGCTCACCTGTATGAGAGGCGAGCTGGGGGCAGCACACAAGGACTAAAGGAAAGGTCCTGCATCTTGTGATGAGATGTCCTCATCACAGGGTCCACCAGCCCCCACACAAGTGCCAGACAAGGACTCACAAATGGTGAAGGAACTCATCACCGGCAGACCGCCACTGCAAGAAGTATAGTCTTTCGGGCAGAAGGAAAATGACAGCAAATGGAAATGTGGATCTGGAAGCAAAGGAGCAGCGCAAATAGTGACTGTATGGGTGAACACGTGATTCCTTCTTATTACGTATGTCTCTTAACAGTTAATACCAGTATCCTGTGGGGTTTACAATACAGGCAAAGTAAAACGCAGGACAAGGTAGCACAGAGAGCAGAGAGGAGAAACGTGTGAATACTGTTGCAAGGTTCTTATGTTACATGTGAAGTTATAGATGGACCTCTGAAAAGGTGATCTTGGTAAACTGAAGATGTTCACTAAAACGTTAATTAAAGGGGTGCCTGGGTGGCTCAGTCGGTTAAGCATCCGACTTCGGCTCAGGTCATGATCTCGCAGTCTGTGAGTTCGAGCCCTGCATCGGGCTCTGTGCTGACAGCTCAGAGCCTGGAGCTTGCTTCAGATTCTGTGTCTCCCTCTCTCTCTGCCCCTACCCTGCTCGTGCTTTCTCTCTCAAAAATAAATAAACATTAAAAAAAATTTTTTTAGGGGCGCCTGGGTGGCGCAGTCGGTTAAGCGTCCGACTTCAGCCAGGTCACGATCTCGCGGTCCGTGAGTTCGAGCCCCGCGTCAGGCTCTGGGCTGATGGCTCGGAGCCTGGAGCCTGTTTCCGATTCTGTGTCTCCCTCTCTCTCTGCCCCTCCCCCATTCATGCTCTGTCTCTCTCTGTCCCAAAAATAAATAAAAAACGTTGAAAAAAAAAAATTAAAAAAAAAAAAAAAAAAAAATTTTTTTAAAGAAAATATCAGCTTACATATAAATATATGTTGGGGCGCCTGGGTGGCGCAGTCGGTTAAGCGTCCGACTTCAGCCAGGTCACGATCTCGCGGTCTGTGAGCGGTCTGTGAGTTCGAGCCCCGCGTCAGGCTCTGGGCTGATGGCTCGGAGCCTGGAGCCTGTTTCCGATTCTGTGTCTCCCTCTCTCTCTGCCCCTCCCCCGTTCATGCTCTGTCTCTTTCTGTCCCAAAAATAAATAAAAAAAAAAAAAAAAAAAAAACGTTGAAAAAAATAAATATATGTAATATATATATAACATATACACACACACACACACACACACACACACACACACACACACATAAACATATATACACATAAAGGAAAATAACAATGTTGGCGAGGAGGTCAAGAAGTTGGAATGCTCACACATTGCTGGTGGGATGTAAAACAGGACCACCCCGGTGGAAAACAGTCTGGTGCTTCCTCCAAAGGCTATCATATGACCCTGGAATCCCACTCCCAGGTGTGCATGGTATACCGAGGAGAAATGAAAACGTGTCCACGCAAACATTTGGATACAAATGTCTATAACGGCACTGTTCATAATATTGTATTGTTGAACATATATTATTCTTTTATTTACTTATTTATTTGAGAGACACAGAGAGAGAGAAAGAAACAGAGAAAAAGAGAGAGAACGAGCGGGGAAGGTGCAGAGAGAGAGAGGGACAGAGGATATGAAGTGGGCTCTGTGCTGACAACAGAGAGTCCAATGCGGGGCTCGAACTCACAGACCACGAGAGCATGACCTGAGCCGAAGTCAGATGCTTATCAACTGAGCCACCCAGGCACCCTGAACATATATTGTTCTTAATGGCTAAAAAGCAGAGACAACATAAACATTCATCAACAGATGAATGGATAAACTGTGGTTCGTCCATATAACACAATACGATTTGGCCATAAAAAAGAAGAAAGTCCTGACACATGGTACCACATGCGTGAACCTCAAAATCATTATGCTAAGTGAAAGAAGCCAGATACCAAAGGTCACGTATTATAGGATCCAATTTATATGAAAATGCAGAATAGGTAAATCCACAGACAGAAAGTAAACTGGTGGTTTCTAGGGGCTGAGAGAGGAGAGAAAATGAGATGTAAGTGTTCTCCTTTTAGGGCAATGAAAACGTGCTGGAACTGACAGTGGTTACAAAACGTGGTTACTAGACGCCACCAAACCACACTTTAAAATGGTCAAAATGGTAAATTTTTGTTATGTGTATTTTATCCAGAAAAAAAAATAAAACAAAAGGGGGGAGCATACCAAGGGTAAACTCTTCCAGCAGCTCAGGAGGAGCTTGGCAGTAGCTGGGTCAGCTCAGCAGTCTGAGCTCGGAGCCAACCACTCACCAGAAGTGAGCTGCTGCTACTCTTCCCTGACCCTCCTCCCTGATCTACCCACCTGTGCTCTTCAGCCATTTGCACACTCACTCACCCTCAGGGCAAACACCACATTAAAAAGAATCATGGTGGGAGCTTCCCTCTTTGGAGATGGATCGGTTTTTGAGACCTGTAGAAGAAACGTAATTCTAATGAATGAGAGTTACCATGTTCCAAGAAATATCTTGTTTAGTGCTATTCTTCAGGCATGGGAAAAGGTTCCAGAATATACCCAACCCTGAGAAAAACAGAGCCCTAGGGTCTTGGAGAAGTGATCAGCATCCCTGTAGAAGCAAGCACTGGCGGCATAGACAGACTGAGACACAGTTGAGACAAGAGTGGGAAGGTCAGTGCTATGACCCAAAGTGACAAGACTACCCCAGTCAATGGAGGTGAGCTGAGGTGTCCACACGAGACAAGATGTGGAGAGGCTCAAGCAAATGGGGTGTTCTCTGCCAAGACTCTCCGTCACTCAGTGGTGTTTCCAGTGTCAACCTGGGTCCTCCCAGGCTGTCTCGGCCCAGTATGGCAACCACTCAGGGCAATTAAGAGACAAGATAATGCTCAGAGCCAGCAAAGACCAAGCTGCTGCTCTGTCATCCAGCCAGCCAGCCCAGTTCACAAACACCAAGGTGAATACCAGTGTTGCCACCAGGGGGCATAGGAGTTCGGCCGAGGGGGGGGCGGGGGAGGGGAGGGAGTGCACATCTCCCTGGGTCATCCCAAATCGGCTCCTCATCCCTGCTTGCCACTCCAGTTCTGTAGGGTATAACTCCTGACAAGCTGTCAGATCTCCCCTCTGTCACTCACAGGTCATCAGTGGGGACTGAGCCCGGTCTCCAGGGGCCTCGGTAGAGAGGAAGGATGCCACCCGTGGGGCCTGGTGCATGGCCCCACATCCCGGCACCCCCAACTGCCTCAGAAGCTCCTTCCATGGGCTGATTCATGGAAAAGATTTGAGGACTGCAATTTCTGGGTCATATAAATGGAGCTAAATTTTATACTGTCTTATCAAAGACCTGATTCTGCCTGAGTGCAAAGGACTGACTGGCAGGTTCTGGTGTGCAAATTCCCTTGGGTGATGGTACGTTGGATCTTGTTAAAACCCCTCAGTACTGTACCATTTCATTCATCACAGAATGCACATAGAGGGTTTAGCACAAGAGAAAGAACTAAACTAATAATATTTGCTATGGTATCATCTAACAGTAAGAAAAAAATACTTGCACCACTTTAGAAACAGACATCTGAGATATAAAAGGGAAGGCCACATTCAGGAGAGACCCTGAATGGGGCAAGAACTGAAACCACAGGAGGCCTGTGAGAGTGGCAGCAGACAGCAAGCACCAGGTCAGGTCTGCCGCACAAAGGCTGCCTTCACCGGAGCCAGCGTGGGCCACAGGCTCCCCAAGGGCCTCAGAAACAGTGTGGGCCATGTCTGCCCGGGGAGAACCTTACCTGCCCAGGTAGGGCCATACCTGCCTGGGAAGGCCATACCTGTCCGGGGAGGGCCATACCTGCCCAGGAAGGGCCATACCTGACCGGGGAGAACCCTACCTGCCTGGGGAGGGCCACACCTGCCTGGGGAGAACCCTACCTGCCCGGGGAGAACGCTACCTGCCCAGAAAGGGCCATATCTGCCCGGGAAGAACCCTACCTGTCCGGGAAGAACCCTACCTGTCCGGGGAGAACCCTACCTGCCCGGGGAGGGCCATACCTGCCCAGGGAGAACCCTACCTGCCTGGGCAGAGCCATACCTGCACAGGGAGAACCCTACCTGCCCAGGGAGGGTGATACCTGCCCGGGGAGAACCCTACCTGCCCGGGGAGGGCCATACCTGCTCAGGGAGAACCCCACCTGCCCAGGAAGGACCATACCTTCCTGGGGAGAACCCTACCTGCCCGGGGAGGGCCATACCTGCCCAGGGAGAACCCTACCTGCCCGGGGAGAGCCATACCTGCACAGGGAGAACCCTACCTGCCCAGGGAGGGCGATACCTGCCCAGGGAGAACCCTACCTGCCCAGGAAGGGCCATACCTGCCCAGGGAGAACCCTACCTGCCCGGGGAGAACCCTACCTGCCCCGGGAGGGCCATACCTGCCCCAGAGCATGCTGCAGCAGTGTCGGGTGCCCAACAAACCGCACGTTATCAATCTTCAGTTCAAATTTTTGGCCACACATTTCAGACTTGGTTGCCAAAATTGTTGCCAGAATGACATCCGAAAACCTTAAAATTATAAAAGGGTAGAGTGGAAATAAGTAAACAAAGCGTCACAGCACCACACCCACCTGCCCTCAGAGAGGAAAGGTCTCAGGACATGGCAGCTTCGTGCGTGGAGTGGTCAACCCCCACTGCTGACTTGGAGATTTCTATCAGTTTCCCTTTTGAAGCAATCCCCAAGATCAGGGACATAAAATCACCAGAATTACAAGGTAAAAGGCATGAGAAGCATAGGCTGAAGGCACATGCTGTCATTTCTCGGCATGCTCTATGAAATTCAGGACAGAAACGAGTTGCAGTTTGCTTTTAAAGGGAGGACAACAGCTGGAGCTGGCACTGCCCTGAGAAGCCACTCACTGAGGCTCACAGACGTATCGGGGGCTTCCCCCAACTGGCCCAGGTTTGCCAGGCTGCACCCCACAACCCCCAGGACCTCCCATCCCCAGGTGTGTGAAGGGCGAGGGGACAACACTAACTACAGTGTGTGTTAATTACCTTCCTCACAGCACGGCTGTCTGGCTGTTTCCTCATCTGAGTTCTTACTAGGGATGAAACTTCTAAGATATGCAAAATATGCAGAACCAACGATATGACAGAAATGTGGGGGCACACAGGACTGGATGCCATGGAAAAGGAGGAATGGCTGCAGTGCGACAGCAGCTCTGGATACAATCTCTGTGAAACTGCAGAGCTCACTCCTTTTCAAGATGCATCTGCACCCTTGTGTCTCCCCACCAGCGGCCCTGCTCCTTCCTGCCCAAAGCGGTCCAGATAAGGGAAAGGCACCACAGGGAGGAGACTGCTGGGGGGTGCAGTGTCGAGTCTTATCTCAGAGCCCAGGCTCCAGGGGCCTGCACTCTAGAAACAGTGATGAACCATACACGATCTGGAGCCAGAAGGGAGACAAGACTGGTGCTCATTTCTCCACCTGGAAAAAGCATTTCTAACATCCAGGTCAGAAGGGCACACTGTGTTGGGGAAGGGGGCTCCACTTCCCCCAAGACCACACTCTACCCCTGGGCAGGGAGACCCCTAAAGTCCCGAATAGGGCAACGAGGACAGACACGCAATGTGCATCCTGGACCTTCGCCGAGGAGCCACAGTGAATCAGGGACTGCGCCGGATGTCTCTCTCCTGGAGGAACCACAACGGGGGGAAGAGGCAACTACCACCTTAACACTCCAAACGGGAAGGTCTGCTGTGGACTGCTGCTGCAGTTCAGCCCTGAAAGAGCAAATGACTTTGATATAAAATGACCTAGGAAGGGGGGGTCGCTGCTTCGGGCTCCTTACACTCGGCAGGCCTCAATGTCTAACACTAGAGGCTAACTTGGAACCAGCCTGGAGCAAGAACCTTGTGGTGCTCAACCACCACGCGGACAAAAGCAAGACAGGCAGCACCTCCGCGGCAGGCAGGCCGGGCCTAGCACTGCCAAGGGGGGCTGGTCACGGTGGCTTCCAGCCTTCCTCCAGGACCAACACGGTCCTCCAGGTATCCACACAAACCAGATGCAGGGGGGTTGGTCAGAACGGGCTGCCTTGCCTCTTGCACAGTCAGGACTGCAGTTGGACCTCCTGACACCGAAGTTGTCAGAAACATTCTGGCAAACTTGGGACCCACAGCCCAAGCCCTTGGCTGCCCAGCGTGCGTCGCTCCTTCCCAGGAATACCGCTCTCTGGAGTGAATAAACCAGAGACGGCAGAGTCCAGAGTATTAGACCAAAGGCATTATTACATGTTTTCTTCAAAAACTCTAAATGGGTCACTCTGCCCTGTAACTCCCATCTGAGGGTTACAGTGACGGTGAGGGAGGGCTTCAGAATGATAAAACCCTAACAGATACTTCTGCTCTCGTAACTGATTCAATGCCAACATTGCACACCCTATGTGAACAAACGCTACCCCTCCACGGACAGTGATAACGGATAGGAAAACAACTTCCTACCATCCCAGAAGGTTCGCTTTTTCTTGTGATACCCACAGTTTCCACTAAAAACCTCTGCTCTGTCACAAAGAGCCATAGACAGGCCTCAGCCCTGGCCTTCAGCCACCAAACCAGGAACCTAAGTTTGGCTGTGAGGTGAGTCCCGAGATTCAGAGGCAAACAGTAGTGGCCCAGTTCACATTCATAAATATCCAAATCCAAAATGTGTCTTTCCAGGAGCCAAATAAAAAGCACTTCCCCCTCTAGATTCAGAAAGGACAGAACAGAGGGAACCAACTGGAGAGCCATGTACTGCTGAAGTTAAAAGCCACACTGTGCCGAGTGGCCCTTCGAGGAGGCCTCTCTAGGGTGGCGAGTGGGAAGGTGTTAGGCTGCTCTGCCTGATGAGCTAGTCTGGACCACACAAGGACCCACTCACTGCAGCCTAATATTACACATTCATGATTTTAGCAAATGCTTGAGGGGCTTATACTTTCTGTACTGTGTGTGCTGACATAACACGCCCAAAGTCACAGAGTCTGTCATGAGATTTAGGGGAAGGGGACACAACTGACATAAACAGCAAAGTAAAACAAAAACAAGTGACAATATTTGTTTCCAAAAATAAAAGCACTTAACATGAATTAGCCCAGCTGGAAAACAGGGAAAACCTTCTATTTCTGCCGGAATATTCAGGAGCAGGACTTTTTCTCTGCCTTGGCAAAAAAAAAAAAAAAAAAAAAAAAAAAAAAGAGAAAAAGAAAAAGGGCCGGGGGGAGGGAGAGGCAGCATAGAAGGGAACTCATCTCTGCCCCCTCCTGTTTTGGGGGGCTCACGGATATTCTATGCACCTCCAACACCCAGGGGGATGCCCCATCAAGGGGACAGAGGGCCCACTTACCCACACCCTCCTGGAGAAGTGCCATATAAACTCCACAGGAACATTTTTGCCTCTAATGGGCACACACAACAGCATCTAAGCCCAAGGACCACATTTAGCACCCAGCCCTTGAGAGAGGCCTCCTGTGACTCCTCTGAGAAATGAAGGGAAGAAGCAACGATCAGAGGTCTCTCTTGGAGGCTGGCTAGGGAGAGGAGGAGCCTGTTCCTGCTTGCCTACCACCTTCATGGGGCCACTGGTGCCTGCCTGGAGGAGGGGAGGTCTACGTGCATGCCTGGTCCCAGAAGTCTCCCTGGTACCAGCCAAACTCGCCTTGGCCTCTCAGGTAATGTGGAATAGCTAAATAACTCCAGGTGGAGAAAGGGCAGGGGCACTCATGGGGGATCAGGCAGTGAGGTCCAAGCCAGAGCCTGTGTGCCTCGTTAGTCATTTTTCAACACCGAGGGCAATCAGTTAAGCACAATTATAAGAAGAGAAGGCAGCAAGAATCAAGACAGAAAGGTGGCGGAGAAGTCTTGGGCTTACCCTGCAACCAATCGCTCATCGGTTGGAGGACATGGCTCGCTGGAATGGGAACAGGACCATCAAGACCAAACAAACACACTGATTTTAAAAATCATGAATAGTTACAAGGCTGTTTTATTAAAACAAGTGTTAAAGTCTAGCAAAAGTACCACCATAAGCATTAACTGCTGAGGGCAAGGCTAAGCAACTTACCGGACAAGAAAAAAGACACAGACACTCGCCAAGTTGAAGACTTACCACAGTTTTCTCACAAAAGCTCAAAGTCCCACATGTAAACTGAGCACAAGTGAGTGTCTGTCTTCAGAAGCAAGAGCAAGGCTGGAAGACCTGGGTCAGAGCCCAACACCACACGTATTCACTTGACACCCATGCACAAGCATTTAATCTTTCTGATGAAACCATCTCAGTAAGATCCAGGGAGATCGCCACAGGGAAAAGCCTTATAAACACTGTAGAATGCAGCGAACATCGCAGCCCCACGTCTTGAGATGCCGTTAACTGTCTGCAAAACCAAACTCAGCATGCCTCTGCACAGCACAGGACGGCAGGCCCTTCGGCAGCAAATCTGTACGTGATGGATGAGGCCTCTGTGCTATGAACTTTAGTTTTTCAGAGAGTATGTTTAAAAGAGTCAAGTTCGTCTGCAGAGGCCTGTGTTCTCGGACATGCTGCTTTCCCAGTACCCTGCAAACAGAGAGTAGGCCAGACCCCAGAGTGGAGACAACACTGGAGGGACAAGAGCCTGCCACAGCGCTGTGCCACCCTGCTGGGCCTGCTGCTCCCCACGGCTCTCACTGAGAAACGCCTAAGACCCACACGACAGAAACACACAACCAAGAGCCCCCTTTTTCAACAGCTCCCAAACTTCAGCTCATCAGTTTACATAGTAAGAAAGGGGTAAGATGTTTTGTGGACTTTCCAAGATCACCCACCAAGTCAGAATCCCTAGAAGCCCTAGTGCAACTCCTACCACCTTTATCTTCGACGAAATCCCTCTAGTTTCAAAAGAGAAGAAGCATCTGGGGCTTCCAAGTGTCAGCAGTGCTCTATTTCCACCCTGGGCTGTGGAGGTGACAGGTCAGACCCCGCTGGCATGTTTTGTTTTGTTTTGTTTTTTAAGTTCATTTATTTATCTTTGAGAGAGAAAGGAATGTGACCAGGGAAGGGGCAGAGAGAGAGGGAGACAGAATCCCAAGCAGGCTCCACACTCAATACAGAGCCCGACGTGGGGCTCGATCCCACAAACTGTGAGATCATGACTTGTGCCGAAATCAAGAGTCAGACACTCAAACTGAGCCACTCAGGCGCCGCCCCCCTCCCCGCCTCCCCCCTTCAGTGGCGTATCTTATGAACTTGTGTCTGCACCTCTGAGGGAGGCTGAGCCACCAACAAGTACTCTCCCCAAGGCACAGATGTTCCCATGATACCCAGACCTGCGAGGGGGAGGCAGAGGTGCCCTGCCACCCTCAGCATCTTACAAACAGGCAAAACTGAGGCTCCTGGTCTAAGAAACATGCCCAAGATCATACCGTAGGATGCAAAATGAGAGTCACACCTGGAACCCTGAACTTGCACTCGTCCCAACACATTGCCTGCAGGCATGTGCCAGTGTGGACACACCAGTGTAGACTCAGTGACTGGGTCAGGAAAGGGGTAGGGGATGCCCAAGCTTGGGGACAACACTGCTTATCCACATTCCATACACTGACCTCAGCTCTAGGAAACAGGGGCACCTTTATTTATTTATTTATTTATTTCGGGGGGGGGGCGGAGAGAAAGCATGAGCAAGGGAGGACAGAGAGAGAGAGACAGAGGGAGGGAGAATCCCAAGCAGGCTCTGTACTGCCAGCACCAGAGCCCAATGCGGGACTCGAACCCATAAAACATAAGACCATGATCTGAGCCGGAATCAAGAGTCGGACGGTTAACCGACTGAGCCGCCAGTCCACCTGCACAAGGGGCTTCCAAGCGTCAGCAGTGCTCTAACACATGTCCAGCTGCACGCTAGTAGAAGCAAAGCTGGTGGAGAGAGGCCCGGTGGAGCCCCGTGTGCGCCTGGTGTGGAGGACCCAGCTTGCCTGGCTAAGGTTCTCATCCAGCTGAGGGTGTGAACATGCCACAAAGCTGGACCCACTGCTTAGAGAAAGGTGGCCAAGTCGCTGAGGAGGGCAGCAGTGCCATCCGATCCCACCACCCCCTCAAGGCCAACCGAGAATCAAAAGGTTTCACAGTTCCGAGGTCTTCTGGATGATGTCTAAAGTAAAATGATTTCTGGGGCGCCTGGGTGGCTCCGTCGGTTGGGCGTCCGACTTCGGCTCAGGTCATGATCTCATGGTTTGTGAGTGTGAGCCCCGCGTCGGGCTCTGTGCTGACAGCTCAGAGCCTGGAGCCTGCCTCAGATTCTGTGTCTTCCTCTCTCTCTGCCCCTCCCCTGCTCACGCTCTGTCTCTCTCTCACGCACAAAAAAACACAAATAAAATAAAAAAAAAAAAATTTAAAGTAAAATGATTTCTGAGTGTTCTGAAATAAAGTCAACTCTCCTCCAAGATACCAGCTTCTCCTTCTAAGACGGTGCCCAAAACACTCCACGTTGGGAGGGATCGTGCCTTTGTGACAGACTCCAGGCTTTCTCCAAGACCTCTCTTGATGGTTTTTGCCCTGCCAGTGTCGGGGCTGCATAATGCTATGAAGCATGACCTCCGTGGTCCCTAACTCTCATCCAACAGAAACACTACAACATTTCTAAATCTGAATTTCAAACCTTAAAGATAATGAACAATATCCATTTTATTCTTCTCTTCCTACTGAAGTCTATATAAGTTTTTGTTAACCTGACAATTAATTTTTATATCCTGAAACACATCTTTTTTTTTTTTTTTCTTAATGTTTATTCATTTGTGAGAGACAGAGAGACAGCATGAGCAGGGAAGGGCAGAGGGGGGGAGGCACAGAATCTGAAGCAGGCTCCAGGCTCTGAGCTGTCAGCACAGACCCCAATGCAGGGCTTGAACTCACAAACTGTGAGATCATGACCTGAGCCGAAGTCAGACACTCAACTGACTGAGCCACCCAGGCGCCCCTGAAACACATCATCTTAATGATTCACCTTATAAAACCAGCACACGCTCTAAGCCAGTGCGGTCCAACCCAAGTTTCTACAGTGGTGGAGATACTCTAAATCTGAACCATTCAGTACAGTAGCCATGAGTTGCCTGTGGCCCCGGAGAATTAAAATGCAGCTGGTATAATGGAGGAACTAAATTTCATTTCATTTCAATTTAAATGATGACTTTAACACAGGGCACCAAAGGTCTGCATTCTCACTTCTCTGAGGCCGTGGACGTCTTCCACCACACGCACACATCACACAAGCGGCCTGTTAACATCGTTTCAATCTAGCAAAACAGTGCTCAGGACCATTCTCCTGGTTTCAGAAGAAAAGCCCCTTCGAGAAGACAATCAAGGAGAACACAGACAAAAGGTACGATGCACCTTAATCGTACTGCTTTGGAAGATGTCTGAGCCACAGCAGGGTTCCCCCAGGTGTCAGAGGCTTTGGCAGGCCAACGGGACAAAAAAAAAGCTGGGTATTAACCAGTATCTCTGAAAACACAGCAGGCGGGGAGTGCTGTCATGTGCTAAAATTACCAAATGAAGTAATTCTTAAGTTTAATGAGACAGAGTATAAGGAACCAGCTCTTCTTACTGAACAAGCTTATCAGAGAATTCTGATAGACCCACAATGCCTCGCTCCCTTCCTATGGTTTTTCCCCTTCTGTATGCTACATATGAAAATAATTCCCTAAAAAACATCTTCTTAGTCTTTTATTACAGGCCTCCGAGAGCTAACTCCAGGGCTCAGGTGCTGCCAGCCTCCTAGGAAAGCCACACAGACTGCTCCAACGGCGCTTTCTGCTTCAGCGGCCCGAGCCTCAAACCTATGGAGCTTGGAGGGAGAAGGGCAGGCCAGCCCTGCTCTAGATGAATCTATGCTGCAGGCAGAAGACAAAATGCACCCACCCCACGAGAAGGAGCAAAGTGCTTTCTACGCACCTGTAACAAACGAGAGTTTGTTCCAAGTGGCCGACCTCAGAGGACAAGAAGACCACAGCCTTCTACATCAAGCAGAACATGGGATGTCCCATAATCCCCCACACCCCCTGCCCTCTCCTGCTGGTCTCTCTTCCAAAGCTTGCTCCCCTCAGAGACAGTCACGGGCCATGCCAGAGGCCCCATATACCCTCACAAAAAAGGGTAAAACCACAATTGTGGAACTGCACACCACCATGGCGGATATGGTGCCTTGTCAAGAGGCCTGAGGGAGACAGTGCCAGCTCACGCCATGGCAAAGGCCCAGGAAGGGACCTCAGCGATTCTGCCATGGAACAGCTGAAGCTGAGTCCTTTACTGCATGCAGGCCCCAGCTGTGTTTAGAGGCACCGAGGGCAGGCAATTTATAACCCTCCTTTAGCTGGTAGTACCATTTACTAAGCCTTAAAATGAATGTAAAGCAGACGTGGTCATTTCCTATGTTTGCCACCCTGACGGCATCTCCCAGGACAAGCAGGGGGGCACACACAGGAAGGACCAGGACCTGCCTTTCATCCGTGCCCTAAAAGAGCAAGGGTCACATCAGCCCTGGCTCTCAGCCCACATCACCCCATGAGCAGGCTGGGCTGCCCCAAGCACCTACATGTGCCCTCTGGGCACATGCTTGAGAAGTCAATTCTGAGGACAGCACTGGGGACTGATTTTCTCCATCTTCCTCTCATGGTAGATAGCGTTCCCTCTAGCCTCATCTGTTTTCCAATCTCCTTGAGCAACCAACCAGTCCACAGCTGGAACATGGAACAAACTACGCAGCAAGGCCGAGACTGGCAACACAATCCCAGTTCTGCACAACCTGAAACCCCCACAAATGGAATAAAAGGACACCAGGTTTGTCACAGGAGAAAACCTCTGGGTCAACAGGAGGTAGGGCTTTGCCCAGGCCAAGGGGCACGACAGCCCCATCACGGAGTGACTGTAAAGCCCTTACCTGGAATCACCATCCTGGTCGTCGGCATGGTCTCCAGTGTTGTTGACGGCGTATCTGCTACGAGGCTTATCTGAGGGCAAAAGGGGGAGAGTGGCTAAGAAAAGAGGATCCATCCACACGCAGGTTTGTGGATACATCAAAAGTAATGGCCTCTAACTACTGGGACCTCATCAAAATAAAAAACTGCACAGCGAAGGAAACAATCAGCAAAACTAAAAGGCAACCGACAGAACAGGAGAAGATATTTGCAAATGACATATCAGATGAAGGGTTAGTATCCAAAATCTATAAAGAACTTATCAAACTCAACAGCCAAAAGACAAATAATCCAGTGAAGAAAAGAGCAAAAGACATGAACAGGCACTTCTCCAAAGAAGACATCCAGATGGCCAAGTGACACATGAAAAAATGCTCAACATCGCTCATCATCAGGGAAATACAAATCAAAACCACAATGAGATACCACCTCACACCTGTCAGAATGGCTAACATGAACAACTCAGGCAACAACAGATGTTGGCGAGGATGCGGAGAAAGAGGATCTCTTGCACTGCTGGTGGGAATGCAAGCTGGTGCAGCCACTCTGGAAAACAGTATGGAGGTTCCTCAAAAAACTAAAAACAGAACTACCCTTCGACCCAGCAATTGCACTACTAGGCATCTATCCAAGGGATACAGGTGTGCTGTTTCAAAGGGACACATGCACCCCCACGTTTATAGCAGCACTATCAACAACAGCCAAAGTATGAGCCCAAATGTCCAATGATGGATGAATGGATAAAGAAAATGTGGTATATATATATATACAGTGGAATATTACTCGGCAATCAAAAAGAATGAAATCTGGCCATTTGCAACTACGTGGATGGAACTGGAGGGTATTATGCTAAGTGAAATTAGTCAGTCAGAGAAAGACAAAAATCATATGACTTCACTCCTATGAGGGCTTTAAGAGACAAAACAGATGAACATAAGGTAAGGGAGACAAAAATAATATAGAAACAGGGAGGGGGACAAAACAGAAGAGACTCATAAATGTGGAGAACAAACTGAGGGTTACTGGAGGGGTTGAGGGAGGGGGATGGGCTAAATGGGGAAGGGGCACTAAGGAATCTACTCTGAAATCACTGTTGCACTAAATGCTAACTAATTTGGATGTAAATTTAAGAAAATAAAAAATAAAGTAAAAAAAAAAAAGTGATGGCTTCAAAAACGTGGCATATATACACACAATGGCCATAAAAAGGAATAGAGTTTTGATACATGTTAAAACATGGAAGAACTTGAAAACATTATGCTAAGTAAAAGAAATCAGACACAAAAGGACAAATACTACACTTATATGAAATACCTACAGTGGGCAAAACTCAAGAGAGACAGAAAGTAGTTTAGAGATTACCAGAGGCTGAGGGCAGAGGAAATTGGATTATTGCTAAATGGTTACATATTTCAGTTTGAGGTGAGGAAAATTCTGGAAATACACAGTGGTGATAGGTGCATAATGCAGTGAATTAATCGTGGTGAATGAAACTAATGCCACCAAACTGTAAACTTAAAAATGGTTAAAATGGCAACTTTTATAATATGTATATACACTTGTATTATAATATATCACCCCTTTTGTGTGTGTGTGTTTATTTATTTATTTTGAGAAAGAGAGAGACAGTGTGAGCAGGGGCAGGGACAGAGAATCCCAAGCAGGCTCCATGCTATCAGTGCAGAGCCAACTGTGGGGCTTGATCTCACAAACCCTGAGATCATGACCTGAGCCAAAATCAAGAGTCGGATGCTTAACCAACTGAGCCATCCAGGTGCCCCACATATATATTTTTTACCATAACAAACATTTTTTCCCAAAAGTTACGGTTTTCAAGGAATTATAACATAGGAAATGTTTTTGCTACCACTACGTTTAGTTTAAAAAAAAAAAAAAGAATCTCACACACACACACACCCTCTCAGTATACGATGACAACTAGGTTGGAAAAAGCACAGGCTAAAGAAAAAATTTTTCAATGTCCATATACCAATATCCTTCACATACCTTACCAGAGTAATACAGTTTAAAGAATTTGGGATGAACTTAAGAAGTTCCTTATAGGCAGGGCACCTGGGTGGCTCAATGGGTTAAGCATCTGGCTTTGGCTCAGGTCATGATTTCCTGGTTTGTGAGTTCGAACCCCGTGTTGGGCTCTGTGATGACAGCTCAGAGCCTGAAGCCTGCTTCGGATTCTGTGTCTCCCTCTCTCTCTGGCCCTCTCCTGCTCACACTCTTGTCTGTCTCTCTCTCTCTCTAAAATAAAATAAACATTAAAAAAAAATTTTTTTTTATTATTTGAATGTGGATCTTTAGGGGTTTTTTTTGCATTTTTTTAATTATTTTTTTTATATATGAAATTGTCAAATTAGTTTCCATACAACACCCAGTGCTCATCCCAAAAGATGCCCTCTTCAATGCCCATCACCTACCCTCCCCTCCCTCTAAAAAAATTTTTTTTCAGTTCATTACGGGCAAGTGGTCCATGAGGAAATCAGAAATGCTAGCAAGGGAGACAAGAAAGAAAGCAAACATGCTATGCTCTTGAGTAGGGGGACTCAACACAAAGATGTCATTTTTTTGCAGTTAACCCATACATTTGACATGATTCCCACAACACCACCAACAGTCTGGGAGAAGGGCCCAGTATATTCAGTACTCATGTTCACCGGGAACAGTAAGCAAGAACAGCCAGGACAGTGCTGAAAAAGAGAAGTAACGATAAGCGACTAATCCTATCTGAAAGTATAACACAGTGTAAAGTTACAGTAATTCAGCAGTGTGGAACCCACATCGCTGGGAAAGACGAAAGGTCAAGAATAAACAGGGAGTTCAGCGAGAAAGGCAGCAGAAGCAGTCACTGAGAGAAGAGACAATTATGCTGGCTCTGGAAGCAACCACTCTGAAGCCCCATGTTCCCACATCCTTCCTCACCCATCATAGCACCTGCTTCAGAAGGCTCCGGGAGGTGCACACACAACTCACTCTCGGCAAGTGTGCAGAAGACACCAACTCCTACCAGGAGCGTCCAACTTACACCAAGAGAAACACATTAAAAAATACATATATAGTAAATACGAGATAGAAAAACACCAGACAGGTCTTGTTTCTTTCCATTAACCTTGAGGAACAGAACGCCTTTCTACATTTAACAAAACTCAGAAACTCCAAAAGAACAGACTGAAAACCGGACTCCGTAAAAATCAAAATTCTATGCGGCAAGAACCACACAGAAGCAAACTGGCTACGAATGTGTGGCTTTGTCACAGAAAAAGGCCTATTTTATCCTAAATATTTAAAGAGCTCCTTCAAATCTATAAGGAAAAAATAAACCCAAGATGAAATTAGGCAGAGGTTATGAGTAAGTCATTCACTAAAAAGGAAATCCAAATGGCTGTGAAAAGAGGAAAACGTGCTCCCTGTCATTAAGACAAACGCACGTGTAAATCACGATCAGACACTTCACCCATCTCACTAACAAAGACAGAAAAATCTGATCTACTGAAGATCAATATGTTCATTTTTCCCTAGATCCAACCATCCCACTGTGGGGAATTGACCCTATATTCTGAAAAATGATAATGTATACAGAAAAGACATTCACACTGTTTGTATTAGCCAAAAGCCTATCAACAGAGGTCTAAATGAATAAATCAGTGTGTTCATCCCATGATTCTGATCATTCTGAACCTAAATCCAAGATGTAAAGTGAACATGAAAACATCATGGCAGAAAAGTGTGCACAGTGTGTTCACTTCTGCTTAGAAAATACAACATGTAGGAGCACCCGGGTGGCTGAGTCAGTTAAGCATCCATTGCTTGCTTTCGGCTCAGGTCATGATCTCATGGTTCATGAGATCAAGCCCCACACCAGGCTCCACGCTGACAGTGCAGAGCCTGCTTGGGATTCTCCCTCTCCCTCTCTGTCTTTCTCTCTCAAAAATAAAATAATATAAACTTTAAAAAATAAAATAAGATAAAAAATAAAATAAAATAAAATGTGTGGGTGCGCCTGGCTGGCTCACTCTGAAGAACATGGGACTCTCGATCTCGGCGTCCTGAGTTCCAGCCCAACATTGGGTTTAGAGATTACTACAAAAAATAAATAAATAAAACAAAGGAAAGAAAATGTGTGTATATGCTTATATTCACACAGAAGGTTCTGGAAAAATACACAGGAAAATGGTAATAGCAGCTGCCCCTATAAGGGGAAATGAGTGGCTAGGGATCAATGGTGGGAAAGAACTTTCTTTTCATCCTCTATACCCCTTTGTACCTTTAAAACTGTGTACCATGTTAACAAATTTAAAAGTAAATTTAAAACAAAATAGAAATCAGGAACTGCACATTCATGACAGTGAAAAATTGCAAGCAACCTAAATGTCTATTATGTTCTTATGTGCAGCCGTATGAGTGAGGGTGATCTCTTTATAAGCTGGAAAAGTGCTCCAAGGAAGATCGTTTACTGGAAAACAGAGCAACTGCAGAACAATGTATCGTGCGGGGGGAAAATCCCCAACACAAGGCACTGCTTTTCTCTGCATACATATCTGTACAGGAGGGACAACCGCCAAAATGGCAAGCGGTTATCCCTGCGATAGGGAAGGAGCAGAAGGCGGGAAACTTCAGATGTACCTGTCATTTCGTGTTTGTTCCAAGCCGAATACATTCATACAGTACTTCTACATATTCTTAAAAGGCTGGAGGTACTGACGAACGTTAGCAATAATGCCTTTGGCATGTTGAACTGAGTGAGCTTTCTCTGCTTTTACTCTTCCGTACTTTTCAAATACCCTAATGAGTAGGCACTGACTACATGATCAGGAAAAGAAAAGGTCAACGACTTCAGTTTCAACGTGCGAGGCGGGGAGGGAAGGGAGCCGCCTCCGTGCGTTGCTCGGATCCTGCCGCCGGGCGCACGCCCGGGAGCGCCAGTCCCTCTGCCGGCGCTCACTTACTTGTCTGGGACGCCGGGTGCTCCTGGCTTCTCTGGAAGGGATACCTGAACAGCAGCTTATTGCCCCTGCTGCCCGAGCTCACCAGAATCACGCTGATGGGGCTGGTGTTGTCGCCCATCCTGCGGTGGGCGGAGACGGGGTGGGGGCTCCGAGGAGGACAGGCTGGGACCGGGTTGGGGGCCGGGGTGGGGGAGGGGCCAGAGGGCCCGGGGCGGAGGCGGGGAGCGGGCTCCGAGGAGGACGGGCCGGGCCGGGCCGGGCCGGGGAAGGAGGCCGGGGTGGGGGAGGGGCCACAGGGCCCAGGGCAGAGGCGAGGTGGGGGCTCCCAGGAGGACCGGCTGGGACCAGGTAAGGGTGCTTGAGGAGGAGGCTCCCAGGACGGGGCTGAGGGGGCTTGACCAGGACGCGCCCGAGGTCGCAGAAATGCGGGGCGCCCGGAGCTTCCAAACCCACGAACCACCCGGCGCGTCCTCCGAAGCCCGCAAGGCCTCGGAGTCAGGGCCAAGGACCAGCTCAAAAGGAGCCTGCGCGCAGATGGGTGCTGAGTGCGCAGGCGCAGGCGACCTTTGCGCAGGCGCGAGGCCTTCTAGGGAAGCTGGGCGCACCCTGCAGGCCGCCTGTTTGTCCAGAGTGCGGACGGGGTCCGCCCACCAGCGTGAAAGGGAAGGTGTGGCTGGGGTGTGCCTTTGGGGTTCCAGCAGGCTGTATCAAAATGTTGCATTCTTTTTTTTTTAATGTATGTTTGTTTGTTTCTTTGTTTATTTATTTATTTATTTATTTATTTATTTATTTATTTATTTATTTAATTTGAGAGAGAGAGCACGTGAGGGGGAAAAGGGCAGAGGGAGGGAGAGAGAATTCCCAAGCAGGCTCTATGCTGAGAGTGGCTCCTCTGACCACAGGGAGACCACACCTGAAGTGATAATTAGAGTCGGATGCTCAACGGATTGAGCCACCCAGGCCCCTAAAATGCTGCTTTCTTCACTCTAACACTTGCTTTGGACAGAAAGTTCAGACTTAAGACTTGTAAAGTAGTAAAGTCAGAAAGTAAAAAAACCTCTCACAAGGATCATAGACCTAAGTTAAGAACTAACAGCATAAAACTCTTACCAGAAAACATAGGAGTAAACCCTCTTGTCCTTGGACTAGGCAAGGGTTTCTTAGATAAGACACCAAATGCACAAGTGGCTAAAGAAAAAATAATTGGAGTTAGCAAATTAAAAACGTTTATGCCTCAAAGAGCACCACCAAAGAAAGTAAAAAGAGCACCCACAGAATGAGAGAAAATATTTGCAAATCATATAAGGGAATTGTATCCAGAATGTTTAAAAAAAAAAACAAAAACTTACAACTCAAAATAAAGACAACCAACTGAAAAATGGGCAGAGAGGTGCCCGGCTGGCTCAGCAGGTCGTGTGTGACTTGATCTCCAGAGTCCTGAGTTTGAGACTCATGTTGGGTGTAGATATTACTAAAATTAAATAAACTTAAGAAAAATGGGCAAAGGATGTGAAAGGACATTTATCCAAAGAATACAGAAAAATGGCCAGCGAATTCATGAAAAGATGCTCAACATCATTACTCATGAGGGAAATGCAAATCAAAACCAAAAACAGGTTCCACTTCACACCCCCGAGGATGGCTATGATCAGAAAGACGAAACGCCAAGTGTTGACTAGGGTGTGGAATTGGGATCTTTACGTGCTGTTGGTAAGAATGTAAAATGGTGCGGCCACGGTGGAAAACAGGAAGTTCCTCAAAAGGTTGAACCTAGGGTTCCTGCATGACCGAACTAACTATTCTACTCCGAGGTACATCCCCAAGAGAAATGAAAACATAAGATCACACAAGAGCTTGTATGTTCATAGCAACATCATTCGTAGTAGCCAAAAAGTGGTTCAGTTGGCTCCTGGGTGGCTCAGTCGGTTAGGTGACTGACTTCGGATTGGGTCATGATCTCGCAGTTTGTGGGTTCGGGCCCCGCATCGGGCTCTGTGCTGACAGCTCAGAGCCTGGAGCCCGCTTCAGATTCTGTGTCTCCCACTCTCTCTACCCCTCCCCTAGGGGCTCACGCTCTGTGTCTCTGTGTCTGTCTCTCAATAATAAATAAACGTTAAAAAATTTTTTTAAAAGTGTGAACGACCCAAATGTCCATCAGCTGATGCGGGATAATCCATGCAAAGAAATAGTGTTGAGTCACAAAAGGGAATGAAGTACCGATACGTGAACGAACCTTGAAAACACACAAGTTGTATGATTCCATTCATATGAAATGTCCAGAACAGGGATATCGATAGAGAAGGAAAGTAGCTTAGGTAGTTTAGACACGGGGAGTTGGAGGGTGTGGCTGCTAGGGTGTGGAGTTTCTTTTGGGGTGATGAAAACATTCCAACATAGGAGCGCCTGGGTGGTTCGGTCGGTTAAATGTCTCACTTCGGCTCAGGTCATGATGTCACGGTTCGTGGATTCAAGCCCCGCGTGGGACTCTGTGCTGACAGCTCGGAACCTGGAGCTGCTTCGGATTCTGTGTCTCCCTCTCTCTGCCCCTCCCCTGCTCATGTTCTGTCTCTCTCTCTCTCACTCTCTCAAAAATAAATCAGCATTAAAAAAATAATAAAATAAAATAGATCGTGGTAATGGTCGTATAACTCCCTGAATCTAAAAACGCACGCTTTAAATAAGTGAGGTGCCTGCTGCGTAACTTGCACCTCGTTACAGCTGTGAAAGGGTCGCATAATGTCACTCCTCCCACTTTATTCTTCATTTCCAAAATGGTGTTAGCTATTCCAGTTCCTTTGCCTTTCCATATGAATTTTAGAGGCAGCCAAAGAGGTATCCGCACAAAATCCTGCTGGACTTTTTTTATAGAATTAGAAACTCCTGTGTAGGGAGTTTTCGTCACGGATATTTTGCGAAACTATTCTTAGAGAAAATTTGGCTTGGACGAGCCCTTTGAAATGGAGAACACGTACGCCAGGCACCGTGCTGCCGTTTTATTCACGTCGCCGTGCTCATTTCTTCTATACCTGAGATGTGAGACGGTGGGAGAGTCAGGGGTTGAGGGTGGGAGCAGCATCTGATTGACGCCCCGTCAGCCCTGCAGACAAGGTAAGGCTCTCTCCCTGCGTGTGTCCCAGAGGGAGAGTCTGCCTTCCCAGACCGAAGTATGTCCTTCTCCTTCCTGGTCTCTCCTTTATTTACATTTCACAGCTGCCCCCTCTTTTTTTAAATTAAGTTTATATATTTGTTTTGATAGAGAGAGACAGAAAGGGAGAGAGAGAGTCCCAAGCAGGCTCCTTGCTGTCAGCGTGGAGCCCCACAATGGGCTGGAACTCACGAATTGTGACATCATGACCTGAGTGGAAACCGAGAGTCGGCTGCTCAACAGACTGAGCCACCCAGACGTCCCAGCTGCCCCTTCTTTTTACGAGACGGTGTTCCCCTGTCCTAGGGGTGTGCCCACCGTCCCTTGGCTTTATGATTGTTTGCTAACTGTCCTGAGAAGTGATGCTGCCAACCCCAGGGGGCCCCAGGATGTTTGCCTGGAGTGTGGCTGTGCCTCTCTGGGTTCATCCGAGACTGAGATGAGCCCAGCCATCCTTGGTCTTCACTTGCTGTCTCTTGATTCGGAAGGAAAGTCCAGCACCACCTCAGGCTCGCAAGCCTATATAAGGGTGTGTAAGGGTGTGTAAGGCTGTGCTGCTCCTTTCGGTTTCTAGAAAGGAGAGGCAGGGAGAGGCAGCGGGAGAGACGGAGGTGGACAGACAGACTGACAAACAAAAGAGAATGTGTGAGCGAGAAGAGGCTGAGGGTCAGAGGGAAGGTCAGGCAGAGGTAGGTAATCTGGAGTCCCCGGGGTGAAGCACAGAGAGGTGTCAGTGAGGAATGTGCCTGGGAGAATCCCTCCAGCGGTGGCATCTGGGGAAACTGTGGCCAGAAGACCCTGGAGGGCTGCCCTGTCCCCTAACAGTAGGTAATGACCATGGATTCCAGGATCCCACTCCCAGGCAGCTGTCTCCCCTATGGCGGATGATCCTCACCTCCCTTCGGTCCTCCAGGGCCTCCTCTTTCCATCCAGGCAGAACCCCCACCCCATCCTTCGCCTCTGCAAGGAGAGGGAGCCACAGGAGGCCTCTTTGTTCCTGAAATTCCAAGCCCCACAAACCGTCGTTTTGAGCAAACGTCCCGTTCTCTTTTCCTTTTTTTCATTTTGAACTATAGCACAGGGCACACAGCGGAGCTTCATGAGTCGTTATAAAGCAGATACTGAGCGCCCCGATCCTCCTGAAAGGTGATCCCACCCTGACTTAGCTTCTTGCTTCTCAATCTCTTTTTACCGCCCAAACGTGCACCCTTCGGCACTTCAGTTTTTTCTGCCTCCCTTTGGCCTTCAGATACACGGAACCATACCATGTGCCCTCTTTCACGTCTGCCTTCTTTCACCCGTGTCTGTGAGATGCCGGCCACGTTGTGGGGAGTACGTTTGCATCGCTGTGCTGTATCTCCTCGTAGGAACAGACCTCAGGTCATCCACTGTGCTGGGGATGGATGTTGCTTGCTAGGTCTTGGCTATTAGGAATAACGCAATGAACATTCTTGCACGTGTCACTGGATGGCCACGTGCCTGCACGTCTATGGGGTGCGTTCCCAGGATTGCTGGTTCTAGGGGCATGCGTATTTTTAGCTGTAGCGGATAACGCCAGACTTCTCTCCAGGTAGCTGTACCACCTCGCAGCCCTGCCAGCGGTGCATGGGCTACCCTTCCAAGCATTTCCTGTGGTTGGTCTGCCGCTCTCCTTAGCTTTTGGCTTTTCTGATGGGTGTGTAGTAGTGTCTCATGTGGTCTTAACTTGCATTTTCCTGGTGACCAATGAGGTTGGGCCCCTGTTCACACATTTGCAGTTCAACTGAATTTCCTCTTCAAAAAAAAATTTTTTTTTTATTTGAGTGTAGTTGACACACAATATTGCATTAGTTCCAGGCACAAGATTTCCCTGCTTTTTTTGTTTTGTTTTGTTTTTGCAGTATCCAACTCATGCCTGTTTGTCTACTGTGTTGCTAGTTTTACTGATTTATAGGAATTTAAAATATATTCTGGATATAAGTTCCTGGTCAGTTTTCTGTCATTATCTTCCTCAACTCTGCTGTTTGCCTCCACTCTCTTAATACTGTTCTTGGTTGAATAGAAGTGTATCATTTAGTTATTTAGTTAGCAGTCAAATTTCGTTATTTTTTGGTCCTATTTAAAAATGCTGGGGGCACCTGGGTGGCTCAGTCGATTGGGTGGCAGACCCACTCAGGTCATGATCTCACAGCTCCTGAGTTCGAACCCCACATCGGGCTCTGTGCTGACAGCTCAGATCCTGGAGCCTGCTTCAGATTCTGTGTCTTCCCCCTCTCTCTGCCCCTTTCCTGTTTAGGCTCTGTCTCTCTCTCTCAAAAATAAATAAACATTTAAAATAAAAAAATAAATAAAAATGCTGTACCTAGGGCACCTGAGTGGCTCAGTCACCTAAGCATCTGACTCTTGATGTCGGCTTGGGTCATGATCTCACGGTTTGTGAGTCCAAGCCCCATGTTGGGCTCCCCGGCTGACGGTGCAGAGCCTTCTTGGGATTCTCTCTCGCCCTCTCTCTCTCTCTGCCCCTCCCTTCCTCATGCTCTCACCCTCTGCCTTTCAAAATAAATGAATTTGGGGTGCCTGGCTAGCTCAGTCAGTTAGGCATCTGACTTTAGCACCACGACCTTGCGGTTGGTGAGTTTGAGCCCCAAATCGTGCTCTCTGCTGTCAGTGCAGAGCCAGCTTCGGATCTTCTGTCTGTGTGTGTGTGTGTGTGTGTGTGCGTGTGTGTGTGTGTGCCCCTTCCCCACTCATGTGCTCTATTTCAAAAAAAAAACATTTATTTTTTTTTCTAATTTTTTTTTAACGTTTATTTATTTTTGAGACAGAGAGAGACAGAGCATGAACGGGGGAGGGTCAGAGAGAGGGAGACACAGAATCTGAAACAGGCTCCAGGCTCTGAGCTGTCAGCACAGAGCCTGACGCGGGGCTCGAACTCACGGACCGCGAGATCATGACCTGAGCCTAAGTCGGCCGCTTAGCCGACTGAGCCACCCAGGCACCCCAAATAAACGAACATTTAAATAAACAAACAAACTTTTAAAAAAATGTACCTTTCGGGGTACCTAGGTGGCTCAGTCGGTTAAGTGTCCAACTTCAGCTCAGGTCATGATCTCACGGTTCATGAGTTCGAGCCCCAAACTGGTCTCTGTGCTCACAGTGTGGAGCCTGCCTGAGATTCTCTCTCCCTCTCTCTCTCTGCCCCTCCCTGGCTTGTGCTTTGTCTCTCTCCCTCAAAATAAATAAATGAACTTAAAATAGAAGAGAGATTCTCTTGTAAAAGAAAAATGTTGTATCTTTCTATTTAGAAAAGCCAAGTGTCCATCAATGGATGAATGGGTAAACAAATTCTGATATTTCCATTCGATGAGATATTACTCAGCCATAAAAATGAGGCACTGACACCTGCTACAAGTGGGTGAACCTTGAAAACATGCTACTCAGTGAAAAGCCAAACAGCAAAGACCACATACTGTGTGATTCCATCTGCGTGGAATGCCAGGAAAGCAGATGAGCGGGTGCCAGGGGCTGGGGGGGCAATTCATAAAGGGTACTAAGTTTCCTTTTGGGATAATGGACATACTCCAGAACCAGACAGTGATGATGGTCGCATACCGTTGTGAACATACAAAATGGCACCAAGTTGTTCACTGTGAAATGGTTAATTTTGCATTATGTGAATTTTGCTCCAGTTTTCTACAAAGTGAAATAAGTGTTGGGCCAAGGTGAAGAGAAACTTCCGTGCTAGCTTTCTAAGAACTTCACCATTTAGTCTTTTAAGTCAGGCAACAGTCGACCTGGGACATGAGACGTGCTGTGGTTCTTACTGACATTGATCACCTGCCTTCTGCGTTCTGGATACAGCACCAAACACTCTCCATGTGTGTTTGCCCTCACAGGTCTCTGTGGGAGAAGCTTTCTTTTATTATCATTACATGTTTTAAGATAAGGAAATCGAGGCACAGGAGAGTTATGAAATGTTAAAGTTTCAGCGAAGGAAGGAAACACCCCAGTGGGTAGACGAGACCTAAGTTTTGTGCGGGCCAACTGCAGGCTCTTTGGGCCTCAGGCAAGTCTCTTCTGTCTCCGGGCCTCGGTTCCCCTGCCTGTGACACAAGGAGCCCGAGCTTGGGCACTGCTCCTGCTGGACGCTGAGACCTGCTGGAATTGGCTGAACTCCAAGCCCTGGGCTCACCCAGAGTTTGTGTAGTTGGGGCTGAGCTCAGAGGATCCTGGTCACTCAGCAGAAGGCCGCGACGGGGTCCACAGACCCTTCCCGAGAGTCGCCCCTGGCTGGCCCTGAGCAGGGTAATTAACCTTGTGAACCCCAGTTCTACATTTGCAACCTCTCAGGTGGGGTATGAATAGCCCCCACCTCACTGCTAGGAGGGATAATCTGTCACCATAGGACCGCAGACAGAACATGGCAGCGTGAATTCAAGGTTATCGTAGCTACTACTGTGAGTGGGTGATTCTTTCTGGGCAGGAACACTGCTGCCGAGAAGGTGGAGGGGTCGAGGTGGGTCCGAGATAGGGTGTGTGAGCCCTGCCTGGCCCTCTGACAGACAGGGGTGGCTCCACTGGGCCCAGAACAAGTGGCAGGACTGATAAGGCCTCCTGGCCCTGGCCAGAGGGGACCCAGGTTGGGTGTGCGGGTTTGGAATTTTCATTTCCAAGAATCGAGTTGTCTTCAAACATTAGGTTACTGAACAGAATTATTTAAGTGTATAGTGAGGACACAGAGGTGTGGGGTGTTAGCAGGGAAGAGTTGGAAGATGTGAGCAAAGGTTGGCCCTGGGCACATCATTGTCCAGGAAACTGTGAGGGCTTTGGGGTAGGACCACACTTAGAGACCACCTGCTCCCAATCCTGTTACAGGTGCGGAGGCCCAAAGCAGGGCCAGCCTACCCCCGGGTCCCTCCAGCTGCTGGCACCTGCCGGATTGTCCGGGAAGTGACAATGAGCTCTGATTTCTGTAACAGCCCAATGAGGCAGGCCAATGTGGACTCTGAGACGCTGCCAGTGAGGGTGGTGTGCGATTCGGACCTCTGCTCTCTCCAGTCCGGCCCTGGATAGCCTTGCACCCGAGCCCTGCTAGGGCAGCCTGGGAAGGCATCCACGCAGGACCTCTGTGGCCTGGGTCCTAGTGGTCCCCCTTTACCTTTCATGGATCCCAGTACTCATTACTTGATAAGATACTAACTATATAGCCAGAAAAATAAACAACAAATGCTCTTGTGAAAGCTGCTAGCAGGAAGCAGGCCCCGAGGGGGTGATTGGAGAAGGGTAGTTTCCTCCAAATCTGGGACTTCCCCCAGAGTTCTGGGGTCAAGAGACTGCCCAATGGGGGCAGCAACACGGCCAGGGAAATTGGAGGAAGGGGGCCTGCGACAGAGTCCTAGACCTCACATGTGAGTACTGGGCAGAGTCCCAGGGCCCCTGTGGACAGGCCCCCATGACCACAGCTGGCCACTCCCCCAGACACAAATCCCTTCCCTTTCCTCAGCCTCGCCTCCTGCTTCCGTGCCCTTACTCCCATTTCAGGGCCATTCCTGGGAACTGTGAGAGAACTCAGAAGCCTTTTTTTTTTTTGACAGAGAGAGAGAGAGACTGTGAGCAGGAGAGGTGTGCAGTTTTCGTATATTCAGAGGATTGTGCAACCATTACCACAATCAATTTTAGAATGTTTTCATCACCCCAAAAGAAACTCCACACCCTAGCAGCCACACCCTCCAACTCCCCGTGCCTAAACTACCTAAGCTACTTTCCTTCTCTATCGATATCCCTGTTCTGGACATTTCATATGAACGGAATCATACAACTTGTGTGTTTTCAAGGTTCGTTCACGTATCGGTACTTCATTCCCTTTTGTGACTGAACACTATTTCTTTGCAAGGATTATCCCACATCAGCTGATGGACATTTGGGTCGTTTGTACTTTTTGGCTACTATGAATGATGTTGCTATGAACATACAAACTCCTGTGTGACCTTATGTTTTCATTTCTCTTGGGGACGTACCTCGGAGTAGAATAGTGAGTTTGGTCATGCGGCAACATTCTTACCAACAGCATGTAAAGATCCCAATTCCACACCCTAGTCAACACTTGGCATTTCGTCTTTCTGATCATAGCCATCCTCGGGGGTGTGAAGTGGAACCTGTTTTTGGTTTTGATTTGCATTTCCCTCATGAGTAGTGATGTTGAGCATCTTTTCATGAACTTACTGATCATTTGTATACCTTAGAGAAATGTCTATTAAAAATTCTTTTATCCTTTTATTGTTGAATTGTATGATTTTTTAAAAATATTTTGGACCAGTGTCTTATCAGATACATGGTTTGCAGTATTTCTCTTATTCTTTGGGAAGTATCTAATTTCAAGACGTAACACAAGGTGGGACACCTGGGTGGCTCAGCCAGTTAAGCAACCGACTCTTGATTTCTGGTCAGGTCTCTATCTCACATTTCGTGAGTTCAAGCGCCACATCGGGCTCCATGCTGACAGTGTGGAGCCTGGTTAGGATTCTCTGTCTCTGTCTCTCTCTCTCTCTCTGCCTCCAATGCTCTCTCTCTCAAAATAAGTAAAAGAAACTTTTAAAAAATAATAAAGAATAAAAAAATCTTTAAAAGACTTAACATAAAGCAACAGTAATCAAGATAGTATGGTTTTGGTGAAGGATAGACACACAGATAAATGCAACAGAATATAGAGTCCAGAAATAGACCTGAAAAATACGGCAGATTTATTTCTCACAAAGGATTATGAGAAGGAAATCCAGTAGGGGCTGTACGGTCTTTTCAATAAATGGTGTGGCAACAACTCAGAGGCAAACCAAACCTACCAAAAGAAACTGGAACAAAAACTAACCCATACGCAAAAACTTATCTCCAAACGTATCACTGACCCGAACATGAAATATACACTATTAACTTTGATGACAAATCATTGACGAAATCTTTGTGGCCTGGAATGAGACACAGTGCTCTCAGGGGTGGCACTAAAGGCATGAATCATAAAAGAAAAACTTGGTAACCTGAACTTCACCAAAATCAAAAGTTTTGCTCTGCACGCGGCATTATCGAGAGGCTGAAGTGACAAGATACAGACTAGGAGACGATATACGCTAGTCACGCATCTGACAAAAGACTGCAGCCAGCGTGTCTGCAAATGTCTACAGAGTGTGTCTCAGAGCTCGCCGGTAAGAAACAAAGAGCTTATTGTAAAAATGGGCAGAAGAGCAGAACAGATATTTCACCAAGAAGACGTACGGATGGCAGAGAAGCACATGAGAAGACCCTCACGTCGCTCGTTATCGGGGGAAACGCGGAGTAAAGGCACACCACCACGCCCTCGCACGCCTGTCAGAACGACTGCAGTGTAAAGAGGCCAGCAGAACGTGGCGACCAGAACGTCCTGCACGGCCGACCGCAATGCAAAATGGTACGGCCACCCTAGAAAAGGTTCGCAGTTTCTTAGAAACACACACTTCGCACATGAGCCGACAGTCCTCTCCTAGATAAAGGATCCCCTAGAGAAATGAAAACTTGCGCTCACGTGAACACCCGCACACAACGTTCGTGCAGCTTTAGCAATAGTCCCAAAGCGGGAAAACTCTCGTTAAGCGAAGGAATGCACACACTGTGACAGGTTCATTCCACAGAGCATGACTCAGCGATAAATAGAACTATTGGCACACGTAACAACACGGAGAGGTATAAAGGGAATCATGCTGCGTAAGAGAAGCCAGTCCTAAAAGATAACGCGCTATAGACTTCAATCATATGTTATTCTTGAAAAGACAAAATTATAGTGGTTGTCAGAGTTCAGGCGTAAGGCGGGTGAGATGGCAAAGGCCCCCAGCATGTGGGAGTCTCTTGCGGGGGGGATAGAGCTCTTGTATGTCCCGATTGTGGCGGGGGTTGAATGAATTTACGCATGTCAAAACTCACAGAGCAGTATACTAAAAAAAGTCCATTTTGTTTGATGTTAAAATAAAGTGTAAACAACTATTTGCCTCATTATGTCACAACGATGATATGGTGAGCAGGACGGCAACCCCTATGAGCACAGATTACAAGAATTCTCTTTTATTAATCTGATACTTCATCCAGCTCTTCAGAGGGGGTCAGTCCATCTCTCCTCAGCAACACGTGGACAAAACCATTGCTCTCTCAGAGGCAACCCAGGGATCACAGAGCCGGAGGGAGAGGAGACTGACACGTGGCCAGGCTGGGCTAGCCACAGAATCCCACTAAGGAGCCCGGCGGGCAGAAATGGGGCCTGCTCCAGCCCAAGGACAGTGTGTTGAGCTAAGGCTCTGGTTTGCCCCATTCTGTGACTCTGAAATGCAAGAGGATGGTCAGAGCTGGGCTATACACCCAGGCATGGCCTCCTGGGCTGGCTGGGCCCCTATCTCTCCAGGACTCTGGTCAGGCTGTGGCCAACATCCCCTGTAAGGCCGAAGGGGAGGGTGGAGTGATAGCCCCTCACCCCACCAGTCCCACCAGGGACTGGTGACCACCCATCCTCACTGGGCCTGATAAGAGACCCCACCCCCACAGCCCTCTCCCCTCTCCAGACCAATGGCCACAGCCTGGCCCCCACCCCGGCTCTGTGTATATAAAGGGATCCCGGGGGGTGAGCACACAGAGGCCAGTCCTGGGCACACCCGGCTCCAGCTCAGCCACCACCATGTCTCTGACCAAGGCTGAGAAGACCATCATCCTGTCCATGTGGGCCAAGGTCTCCACTCAGGCGGATGCCATTGGCACCCAGGCCCTGGAGAGGTGAGTGCCAGATGGGCTGGGGTGGAGCCCCGTAGGTGACAGTGTGGAGTTGGTGAGGACAGGGGCCGGTGAGGAGAGGGTTCTCTGCGGAAAGGGTCCCTAAGGAGGGGTCAGCGAGGTGCGGGTTCTCTGAGAAAGGGGGCAGTGAGGTGGGCAGATGAATTGCACAGCCTTCTGATTGACCCTATGCTCACTGAGTCCTGAACAAGCACAGGCCCAGCATCTCACCAGAGGGGTGTGGATGCGTTTCCCCCAACACCTGACATGCCTAAGGAGGCAGTCAAGCATCTACAAGCACCAGGGTCTCTAATCCTGGGGCCAGGTGGTCCCGGGTGGTTTCCCTAAGAGATCTCCCTTGCAATGTGCCTGCAGGTGGCATTATTTCTGGCAGAGGGCAGGTACAGCAGGAGCCCGGTCAGGGGTTGGGAAGGAGGTTTTTGTGGCCGGAGCAGAGGTGAAAACGGGCTGGAGGCCTACAGTGGGTGTGCAGGGCCAGCTGGGAGCAAGGAGACCCTGGAAGAGGGCTGAGGTGGGGAGCAGGGGCGAGCCTGGGTGCTGGGAGGGTGTGGAGGCAGAAGGCCTTGGGACCATGGGGTGCAGCTTGGGGGAGGGGCAGCAGTCAGAGCACAGCACACCTCAGGAGGTGGTGCACCCGCTGAGCTGGAAGGCCCCAGGGCGGTGGTGAGGGGGCACTTGGGTCCTCAAGCTCAGAGGAGGACGCAGGGGTCGTAGAGAGGTGGACGGGGGCGCACGTTCCTCCAATGCTCAGGTCCCGCCCTCCCGCAGGCTCTTCGCCAGCTACCCCCAGACCAAGACCTACTTCCCGCACTTCGACCTGCGCCCGGGCTCCGCGCACCTGCGCACGCACGGCGCCAAGGTGGCGGCCGCCCTGGGCGATGCGGTCAAGAGCATCGACAACATCGCGGGCGCCCTGTCCAAGCTGAGTGAGATGCACGCCTACGTTCTGCGCGTGGACCCGGTCAACTTCAAGGTGCGCGCGGGGGCCGGGGTCCTGGCGGGGACGAGGCGGGGGGGGGGGGGGGGGGGGGGGCGGGGCGGGGCGGGGTCTCGGCCGCCGAAGGTGCTCCGCCCACCTCAGAGCACCCGCAGAGCACCGCGTCCTCGCGCTGAGCCGCCCTCCGGGCCCCCCAGCTCCTGTCCCACTGTCTGCTGGTCACGGTGGCCTCGCACTTCCCCGCTGACTTCACGGCCGACGCCCATACCGCCTGGGACAAGTTCCTGTCCATCGTGTCCTGCGTCCTGACCGAGAAGTACCGCTGAGCGCCGCCGCCAGGCCGGGGGCCGGCTGCGACCTCTCCGCGGCTCCAGGCTTCTCCAAACCCTCTAGCATCCCCCTGAGACGCCAATAAACGAATGCACGCCCACCTCGCCTCTTGTCACTGGGGCCATCAAGGGGGCGGCAGAGGTGGAGGGGGGTGGCGGGGAGGCACAGGGACACCTGGAGGGCTGCGGGAACACTGCGCACTAACCCGAGGGTCTCTCCGACCGCAGAGGGCACTCCGGGGGCGTGGTGTGTGGGCCTAGGACACTCGGGGTCCGGATGGGGTGACAGAAAGTGCACCCCTCGGCCTTTATTTCTGGGGTCAGCGCTAAGCCCACCTGGCCCCACTGACTCTGCTGGGGCGCACCATGGGATTCCTCTGGGATTTATCCTATTTCCTAGTTTATGCTTGATCTTAGCAAGAAAGGAGTAATGAGTGTACCTAGTCCCTCATTTATTCTTCCACCCTTCCACTAAACACACACACACACACACACACACACACACACACACACACACACACACATTTTTGATGCACAGGATGCCCAAGCATTTTTGTAGACTCTAATACAACAGCTAGAAAAAGCAAAGCCCCCTGCCCCATGGAACTGACAGTCTAGTCCCAGATACAGATGTGATATTCAGTCAGATCACAGCTCACAGAAAGGAAAAAATCATTTTGCTCATTATTAGAGAAATACAAATTAACACTACTAAAAATGAAACCTCACTGATATCCAGACTTTGACCACACTGTACTGATGGTCCCTTCTACAATGCAGTCCCTTCTACCACAGAGACTACACAAGCTTAGTTTTCTCAGCACTAGAAAACCCCAGTCCATCATCAGGCATTGACTGAATGTAGCATGAAAGCTCACACAGCAGAGAACTGTGACCTGAAAAAAAGAACGAAGACAATTTGTAATAGTGGCTGTGATGTCCAGGATTTATCAGGTAAAAAGGAAAAGAAAAAAGAAAGAAGCAGAAGTGAGTGTGTGTGTGTGTGTGTGTGTGTGTGTGCGCGCGCGCACGCGTGTATCATGGTGGCTTTTCTGTTTTTCTGTAAGAAAGGAGAGGAGGGGGAGCCTGGGTGGCTCAGTCTGCAGAGCATGTGACTCGTGACCTCTGGGTGGTGTGTTGGAGTCCCACACTGGACATAGAGTTTACTTTAAAAAAAAAAGAAAAACAGTGAGAGGAGATACAAATGTGTGTGTGCATTTGTGTGTACTCACAGGTGTGAGTATGTGTACATTTTGACACACATGTATGATTACGATCATAGCTCCTGTGTGTGCACTTGTGTTTATAAGTTTGTGTGCATTTGCTCTTTTTTTTTTTTTTTTAAGTAAGTGCTATGCCCTGCATGGGACTTGAACTCGGGACCCCGAGATCAAGAGTCACACGCTCTACTGACTGAGCCAGCTAGGCGCCCCTTGTGTTTGCTTAGTTTTGCAAAAGGAAATCCTTCAAGGATAAAGTGGAAATGATTACAAATAATAACACGGATGGACATAAAGAAGGGGTGGAGGGGCTCCCCCAAGGCTAACTCTCTGGATGGTTTTACTTTTCAATCATGTAAATCTTTTACATCACCAAAAATAGAATTAAAAAAAGCAAAAAATGACAACTTGAAAAACCCTGCTCGTTTTCCACGGCAGCTGCTCCAACCCACGTTTCCAGCTGCAGTGCGTGACGCGCCGGTCTCTCCACTGCCTCACCGATCCTTGTTCCTGGTTTTTTTAATAGTACGTATCCCGTTGAGTGTGAAGCGCTACTTCCCTGTGGTTTTCAGTTTCGTTCCTCTAACGAGTAATGAGGTTGAGCATCTTCTCATGTGCTTTCTGTGTCTCTTTTTTTAGAGAAAAATCTATTAAAGTCCTTTGTCCATTTTTAAATCGGGTTGTGTTTCACCCTTTCCATTGCCAATAATTTTTAACCCGACTCTAACCAAGCCTTTAGATCTGACTTCCAGTGCACAGGAAATGCGTGGATAAAGGCACGGTCTTAAAAAAACAAAAAATAAAAACGAAAAAACCCCCACAAAACTTCAAGTAAAACCATCAAACCAATGCAAAATGTAGAACATTCTGTAAGACAGCTTGTCTGGACTATCCAAAAAGTCACTGATATGGAGAAAAGGTGGGTGTGGGGTGGAAAGTTTCTGGGATAAGAGAATAAAGAGACAACTGAAAGCCTATGTATGAGCCTGGGTCAGATCTAAATTTGAAAGATTGAACAAATTTTGGTGATGAGCGAGGACATGTGATGCGAAAGAATGTTAATTCACTTAGATTGGCGATAAACCTGTGGGTATTTATGCAGGAAAACCTTAGTCTAGGAGATGCGTGCTGAAGTGTAGACAGAGCTTCAGGAGGACTGCCACACAATTCCATATTTTTGGAAGAAACGAAAAGCACACCCAGATATATTCCTACATGTGCTGATAATGCAAACATGGCAAATGTTCACAACTGTGGGACCCCAGTGGTGACAGTGAAGGGGACCATCGTTCCATACTGGGACACACTGGGATATGAAGGGGACCTAAAGGGGAGCCTGGGTGGCTCAGTCGGTTGAGCATCTGACTTCGGCTCAGGTCATGATCTCGCAGTTTGTGAGTTCGAGCCCCGAGTCGGGCTCTGTTCTGACAGCTCGGAGCCTGGAGCCTGCTTCAGATTCTGTCTCTCTCTCCTCTCTCTCTCTCTCTCTGTCTCTCTCTCTCTGCCCCTCCCCCACTCACACTCTGTCTTGCTCTCCTTTAAGAATAAACATTAAAAACAATTTTTTAAGGGGACCCGAGGGATACTGTAAGCTCTGAGCTCAATACTGCTCCTGTCACCCTCACTCTGCCCAGCCACCGGCCTCCTGGCTTCTCTTGAACAATGGAGGCACAGCCCCCTCTCAGGGCCTTTGGGCTTGCCAACCCCCTCTATGTGCTGCGCACTCTTCCCCTGAATGTCGCATGAATTACTCTCTGAACTACTCAATACTTGCTTACGTTTGCCACCTCAGTGACGTCTCCCCAGGCCACCTCATCTACAACTGCAACCCTTCTCAGCACTACCCGCCATGCTTTGCTGTCATTTTCTTTCTACGGTCAATGCCATCCAGCCAAAGAGACCACTGGGAACACGCCTGTAGTCAGAGTTGGCTTTGTCAACTCGTTGCCACGGAGGAGGCCGCCCACCACAGGGAACTGTGGTTCTGTGGGGCCGGCATTTAGCAACTTGGGCTCGAGGAAGCAGGACTTTGCCCCGGACTGGATGCTGCCAAGAGGTGGGAGTAGCCCTAGGATCTAGTATCTTAATAATTCCTCTCCAGAAGGTGAGAAGAGCACAAGGAGGCTGGAGCCACCGTTGCCAAAGCAGCAGTCGCCCTCAGCAGCCAGGATGGGGGTGTTGGGCATTCCCGTGGCTTCTCTGTGTTCACACGGGGTTCCTCTTTGTCTCAAGCTCACAGTCCGAGGAGAAACGCGGGCTTTGCAGCAACAGCCCAGGTACCGGGGTCTTTACTCTTTCTCACTGCTGTGCTCACCTCCTGCACTCACTCTGTCTTGCAGACCTTCTAGACCAGAACATCAGTTCCAGAGAGGAGGCATTTCTGGGTGTGCCCTGCTGTGTCTCCAGCAGTTAAAGCTGGCCTGGCCTGGGATAGGTGGTCAAATGTAATCCATGAAGAGAGCACGGAGCTTCTGGGGGGTCTCAGGAGCCTGCCTGAGGTTGCTCCTGCTACTTGCCTGACATTAGGGTCTAGGGTTCTCGGTGCAGGAGAGACTCTGCCCTGGAGGAGGAGCCCAAGTTGGGACCCCCTTCTCCAGGGAGGACTCTGACTCAGGACTCCTGCCCAGGAGCGTGGGTGTGGGACACGAGGCGTGGTCTCACGTGCCTGTCTGCCAGGAGCCGGGTCTTTGGCATCAGCCTCGGAGATGCCCAGGGAGAGACGTGAATCTGAGGAGTCTCCTGAGGCCCTCACCCCGCCTCCAATGGGTTTGTGACTGGGGCCAACCTCTCCTCCACTCTGGGCCTCGGCTACCCCAAGGCCCCGGATGACACCAGGGATCCTTCACATTCCAAAAAACCAGTGCCCATCTGTTCTGGTGGATCTGAAGCCTCGAGTGTGTTGTCAGCTCCATGAAGACAGGAAGCCAGCCTCCTCGTCCACCATCGGGCAGGTAGTGGCCGAGCGTTTCTGCTGCTCCCAGCCCTGGGCTCTGCATCCGGGAGGCAGGGCCACCAGCTCAGGGGGTTGAGGACCATTAATGCACTCAAGTACTTTTGGGGAGCTTGCTCTGGGAAGTCCTGGTTGTTTAAGAAGCTTGGAGTAGACCAGGAAACAAAACGAAAACAAAAATTCTCTGCCTTCCTGATCTCATAGTCCACTGACAAACAAATAAAAACTTTCTTTCTGAGGGGGAAAAAAGTAGATCAGGCAAGATAGTGCACAGGCAGGGGTGGGGGGTTGCAATTTTAAACGGGGTGGTCAATTTGGGCCTATTAGTAAGGCGACACTTAAGGGAGTGACAAAATTGGGGAAGGGCCTTCCGGGGAGGGGCCCCAGGCGGGACTGAGGAGGACAGAAAGTGGGGAGCAGGGCTGGGATGGCAGGGAGCGGGATGGGGGCAGGAGACTTCAGCTCGCTCGCAGAGGATCAGAGACCACAGCAGTTTTGAGGGATGAGAGAGGAGCGTCCAAGAGGACTGCGGTTTCTGGCCCGAGCCTTGGGAAGAGAGGATGGTGCTGCTTGTCACCAGGCCCCGGGGAAGGGCAGGAGCAGGGAGGAAGAGGCTTTGAGGGAAGATCAGGGCCTCATGCGAGATGCACGGGTGAGGCTGCGAAACACTGCCTGGGTGCAAGTCTGAGCTCAGAAAGGACATGTGCACGGATGCCAGCAGGAGTCCCAGGTCACAGATGGAAGTTAGGGCCATGAGGTGGACGGAGGGCTGGCAGAGAGGAGGACAGGATGGGGGCTGCAGCACAAGTTTGAGGGCTGAGGACACAAGCCTATCCAAAAGAAGAAAGGAAGGGTGGAAAATGTGGGGGGGCAAAGTGTACTCCCAGCTTCACTCACCACTCAGGTAAAGACTGGGAGGTGTGTCTGGGACGGGCTTGGGCAACCGAGGCCCCAGCCCGCAGGAGGAGGGGATTCTGTGGATGCCCTGGGGACTAGGGAAGAGTCCCTGTGCTCTGCCCTCAGGCCCTCCCTGGCTTCTCCCCTGCTCCTCTCAGCAATGCTCTCTTGGGTCAAGGGCTGGTCTCATCTGCAGTCCCTGCCTCTGCCTGAGCCTCTGGGGATTCAAGGTTGGAAGGAGGTCAGGGCTGGAAGCCTAAGACCAGTTTTGAATCAAGGCTGATTCCGTCCCAGGCCTGGCACACTGAGAGTTCCTCCAATCCTCTCCCCAGCCTCCATTTCGCTGGAGACCCTCTCCTGGGAGGAGTTTCCAAGGTAAGGGGCTGGCAGTCTCCTGTGGGTCCCTTCCTCACCCCAGATTTGGGCCCGAATACCGTCCCCATCTTCTGTCAAGACGTGGACAGGGAAATCATTTCTGCTGAACTTCAGACTTGCTTAGTGACAGTGATAGCACCCAGCCAGCAAGGGCACCCACAGGGAGCCTCAAATGGCGACTTTTGGAATCATAGGTCAAGGCTTCCCAGGTGACTGGTTCAAATTCACCCAGAGCTGTGACAGGTACACCCCTGCTGAGTTGTAGGACGTAAAGATGCAATTTCGAGGGAGTTCGGCTAAGCAAGGAAAACAACCCTAAAACGTTAGTGTCAAGATACTGTGATGTCTATTCACCTCCATAGTCTGTAGACTCCTTCAAAAGGTCTCAAGAACCACGTATTGTTTTACGAACAGGAAGGGTGGCTTTTAGGATCCCTTCGAGGACAGATGCTAACTGCCCCCCTCTAGAGCTGGAGGGGAGGACCCTGGCAGCCCTGGACTTGGGAACAGGGAGAACCTCCCCCCACGTGAGTTCTCACAGGTTGGGTTATTGCACGCACGTGCGCACACACTAGGAATCTCTATGCCCAGTGTGGGGTCTAAACTCAGGACCCGAGATGAAGCATCGCATGCTCTCAGCTGAGCCGCCAGGCGCCCCTTATATGCATGTTCGTAACGTATCGCAGAGCCCTGGGAAAATAATTAAAGGGTTATCTCTGAAGACAAGCAGGTGAGAAGAGAACATTTTTTTGGAGAGAGAAAGAGGGAGAGAGAGAGAGAGATAAGCAGGGGAGGAGCAGAGAGAGACGGAGGGAGAATCCCAAAAAGGCTCTGCACTGACAGCACAGAGCCCCACTTGGGGCTCGAATTCACAAACCATTAGACCGTGACCTGAGCCGAAATCAGGAGTCAGGCACTCCACCGACTGAGCCACCCAAGCGCCTCTTATGATTTTGAAGTGATCTCTACATCCAATGTGGCACTTGAACTCACGACCCCGAGATCAAGAGTCTCACACTCTACCAACTGAGCCAGCCAAGTGCCCCAAGTTTAATTTTTCAATTAACTCTTTAAAGGGGCACCTGGGTGTGGAGCCTGCTTAAGATTCTCTCTCCTGGGGCGCCTGGGTGGCTCAGTCAGTTGAGTGTCCGACTTTGGCTCAAGTTATGGTCTCATGGTTCATGAGTTCGAGCCCCACATCGGGCTCTGTGTGGACAGCTCAGAGCCTGGAGCCTTCTTCTGATTCTGTCTCCCTCTCTCTCTCTCTGCCCCTCTCCAGCTTGTGCGCTCTCTCTCTCTCTCTCTCAAAAATAAATAAAGACGTTTTTTAAAAGTTAAATTATAACTTGATTTTAAAAGTTTAACATAATAGGGGCGCCTGGGTGGCTCAGTCAGCTGAGCGTCCGACTTCGGCTCAGGTCACGATCTCGCGGTTCGTGAGTTCGAGCCCCGCGTCAGGCTCTGGGCTGATGGCTCAGAGCCTGGAGCCTGCTTCCGATTCTGTGTCTCCCTCTCTCTCTGGCCCTCCCCCATTCATGCTCTGTCTCTCTCTGTCTCAAAAATAAATAAACATTAAAAAAAATTAAAAAAAAAAGTTTAAGATAATAAACATTTCCTCATAAGCACACCTTTTTTTGAAATACAGGAATTTTTAATAGGAAGGGGAAAAAAGCAGGACATACCATCTGATCATGTGTTTTAAATACAAGAAAGGGCTGGACACAATCGCACCAAACTGGTAAAAACTCTTCCCCTGTGGGATGAGAGTTACGGTTTTTCTCTTTTGTTTGCTTGCGCCCATGTTCTCACTGGGCTCCCACACTGAGTACATGTCACTAAAACCATTATGTGCTGTGAGGTGGCAGCTGAGCTGGGCCATCCTGGACCTTGCCATCTTTGGATGAGCAAGGAGTTTCGCAGGGGGTGGGGGGAGGGCGCGCTGAGCTTCCTCAGTGGCTCTTCCTGTCACACTCTCCCTCACAGGGGCTTGAACGGTGCACTGTGGGCCTCAGCCGAAGTGGGACGATTAACCGACTGAGCCGCCCAGATGCCCCTAGCTATAATTTAACTCAAAATACATTCACCCTTTGCAAGAACACATACTAACTAAAGGCACATATTAAGTACATTAAAATGGTTGCCTTATGGTAGAGAGGGGAAATGGAATAAGGTAAGAGGCAAAGAGGTGTAAATAGTACAGGCTGTGACGGGAAAGTGACAGGTAGGATTGTAGGCTCGGGTGACCCCAGACTCTGTGTGAAGAGTCTAGCCTCCTCCCAGCCTGGGTGCCCAGCTTGGAGAATCCCCCCAGTCGAGCTGCTGAGGGACTTGGCCTGTGGGGGAGAAGAACCTTATCCAGGTGAGGAAGGCACTATACACAGAGGCAGGAGCATCTGAAGCCAAGACTGTCACTCACACCCTGTGACACCTGGCCTCAGTTTCCCTCTGTGGACCTCCATTCACTCATCTGTAAGGTGATGCTACAGAAGCTTAAATAAAAGGAGGAGAGAGTGCTTCTGTGAAAGCCTGCTACCTTCTAGATCATCCTAATATCACAAGGACAGGGAACTCAGCGACCATGATTATAGAGGTCAGTCACTGGACTGGGCCCCGACCTCCCTGGAACCTGGACTCAGACTGTGGCCCAGTGCGGGGAGGGGGGAATGTTAGCCCTTCTTCACCCCACCAGTCCCACCAGGGACTGGTGACCACCCATCCTCACTGGGCCTGATAAGAGACCCCACCCCCACAGCCCTCTCCCCTCTCCAGACCAATGGCCACAGCCTGGCCCCCACCCCGGCTCTGTGTATATAAAGGGATCCCGGGGGGTGAGCACACAGAGGCCAGTCCTGGGCACACCCGGCTCCAGCTCAGCCACCACCATGTCTCTGACCAAGGCTGAGAAGACCATCATCCTGTCCATGTGGGCCAAGGTCTCCACTCAGGCGGATGCCATTGGCACCCAGGCCCTGGAGAGGTGAGTGCCAGATGGGCTGGGGTGGAGCCCCGTAGGTGACAGTGTGGAGTTGGTGAGGACAGGGGCCGGTGAGGAGAGGGTTCTCTGCGGAAAGGGTCCCTAAGGAGGGGTCAGCGAGGTGCGGGTTCTCTGAGAAAGGGGGCAGTGAGGTGGGCAGATGAATTGCACAGCCTTCTGATTGACCCTATGCTCACTGAGTCCTGAACAAGCACAGGCCCAGCATCTCACCAGAGGGGTGTGGATGCGTTTCCCCCAACACCTGACATGCCTAAGGAGGCAGTCAAGCATCTACAAGCACCAGGGTCTCTAATCCTGGGGCCAGGTGGTCCCGGGTGGTTTCCCTAAGAGATCTCCCTTGCAATGTGCCTGCAGGTGGCATTATTTCTGGCAGAGGGCAGGTACAGCAGGAGCCCGGTCAGGGGTTGGGAAGGAGGTTTTTGTGGCCGGAGCAGAGGTGAAAACGGGCTGGAGGCCTACAGTGGGTGTGCAGGGCCAGCTGGGAGCAAGGAGACCCTGGAAGAGGGCTGAGGTGGGGAGCAGGGGCGAGCCTGGGTGCTGGGAGGGTGTGGAGGCAGAAGGCCTTGGGACCATGGGGTGCAGCTTGGGGGAGGGGCAGCAGTCAGAGCACAGCACACCTCAGGAGGTGGTGCACCCGCTGAGCTGGAAGGCCCCAGGGCGGTGGTGAGGGGGCACTTGGGTCCTCAAGCTCAGAGGAGGACGCAGGGGTCGTAGAGAGGTGGACGGGGGCGCACGTTCCTCCAATGCTCAGGTCCCGCCCTCCCGCAGGCTCTTCGCCAGCTACCCCCAGACCAAGACCTACTTCCCGCACTTCGACCTGCGCCCGGGCTCAGCGCACCTGCGCACGCACGGCGCCAAGGTGGCGGCCGCCCTGGGCGATGCGGTCAAGAGCATCGACAACATCGCGGGCGCCCTGTCCAAGCTGAGTGAGATGCACGCCTACGTTCTGCGCGTGGACCCGGTCAACTTCAAGGTGCGCGCGGGGGCCGGGGTCCTGGCGGGGACGAGGCGGGGGGGGGGGGGGGAGGGGGCGGGGCGGGGCGGGGTCTCGGCCGCCGAAGGTGCTCCGCCCACCCCAGAGCACCCGCAGAGCACCGCGTCCTCGCGCTGAGCCGCCCTCCGGGCCCCCCAGCTCCTGTCCCACTGTCTGCTGGTCACGGTGGCCTCGCACTTCCCCGCTGACTTCACGGCCGATGCCCATACCGCCTGGGACAAGTTCCTGTCCATCGTGTCCTGCGTCCTGACCGAGAAGTACCGCTGAGCGCCGCCGCCAGGCCGGGGGCCGGCTGCGACCCCGCCCCTGCCCCTGCAACTTCCCTTAATTTTCCCCCCAATAAATGGATGCGGATGGAATGGGTCCTGCGTTCTCAGTATTGGCCGAAGGAGGGGAGAAAGTGAGGCATAGAAAGCGTAAGCCACAGGAACGCGGTGGACCCCAGTGTCACCACCGGCCTGGAGGCCACCCCGAGGGCGCTGTGGCTCGATCCCTGCGCCTGCGGACCCCAGAATCGGGAGAGAGTAGATCGGCCCCAGGCTGGTTCTCCGGGGTCCGAGGTGCGTTTGCTCCTGTCCTGCTTCCCAAATCGCCCAAAGATCGTCGCTTTACTCAGCGTGTCGCGTGCGTGTCGGCACTCAGGGGGCTTTTCCTCAAAGCCTGACACTATAGGTCCCGCACTGCGGGGACCCACGATACGCTTCCCGTGTCCCTAGCGGAAAAGAAGCGTCCCTGCCCAGCGCTCTTTCTCTCAATCCCTCCACTGGCTCCCTCCTGCACAGGCTCTGACGCTGCCCGCAGGGGAGGCACTCCCGATTTCGCGCAAGTCTGCAGCAAAAGCACGCGCGCACACACAGCGGCGTGAGTCGCTGCCGGTAACCCCCGGCCCCGCCCGCCCCAGGCCGTGGCCTCTGCAGCGATCGATCGGGACCTGGGCTGGAGGCATTTGCCCGAGCTGGCCGAGGGTCCCGCAGATAAGGGCGGGTGGGGCGCCTGGCAGGCGTGGGGGCTGCTATAAGGAGGCGGGAGCGGCGGGTGGGGCGGCGAGCGCACGCCCGGCCGGCGCCATGCTCAGCGCCCAAGAGCGCGCCCACGTAGCGCAGGTCTGGGACCTGATCGCCGGCCACGAGGCGGCCTTCGGGGCGGAGCTGTTGCTCAGGTGGGTTGAGGCGGGGTTTCCAGGGTCACAGGGAGGCGGACACAGGGGTTGGGGGCCCGAGTCAGAGGGGCGGGCCAGGCTGGGGTTCCGGGTGTCTGGGAGCTGCCGGCGCCGGAAGGACCCCGCGCGGCCACCCTCACTCACCGACCGGCTCCACCAGGCTCTTCACGGTCTATCCCAGCACCAAGATCTACTTCAAGCACCTGGGCGTCTGCCCCGACGAGGCTCAGCTGCTGACCCACGGACAACGCGTGCTCGAGGCGGTGGGCGTGGCCGTGCAGCACATCGACCACCTGCGCGCCGCCCTGAGCCCGCTCGCCGACCTGCACGCGCAAGTGCTACGCGTGGACCCCGCCAACTTCCCTGTGAGCCCGCCCCCGCCGCGGTGGAGTGGGCGCCCCGGGGTTGGGTTAAAGGAGAAAGTGGCTGCCGCAGACCCCCTCTCACCCGCCCCTCCTCCCACAGCTGCTGATCCAGTGTTTCCAGGTGGTTCTGGCTTCCCACCTGCAGGGCGAGTTCACCGTGCAGATGCAGGCGGCGTGGGACAAGTTCTTGACCGAAGTAGCCACGGTGCTGACTGAGAAGTACCGATGAGTCCCCTGCCCCACCGGCTTAGGTCTGTGCGTGTCAATAAACAGGCCTCAAATGGCCAGACCCTGCCCGTGTGTGTTCTTTGGGGAGCAGGTGGGCCGAGAAGCTGGGCAGAAGCTCTGGGTCCCGCGCAGACTCCTGGAATCTTAGGGCGCCATCACGAACCCTTGCGGACCAAGAACCAGGGGCCCAGGAGCCGGTCCTTGGATCTCTCCAAACTCTGAAATGAGGGCGGTTGCTGGGCTGAGGGTGCTGGATCTTGGGCAGGGTGTGGACCCCTAAAGGCTTGAACAGAACAATTGCCCTCCTCTGCCGAGGAAACGGGAGGGGCAAAGTGGGTGCCAGGATGACAGGGGTCTTTGGGAGCAGTTCTCACCCAGCTCCAAAGCACGTCTACACTCACCCACTCCCGCACTCACTCCTTCATTCTTCCTCCAACCCTCCCACTGGGAGCTGGGAGCCAGAATTCAGAATTCGCAGCTCTTTTGCAGACAAACATGGGCACCAGGCCCAAGGGTCAGGTTTCCGGCCTGAGGTCAAACAGACTTAGGGGCCAGGCCTCCTCTGACCCCCGGCGCCTCCTCCCCTCCCCACGACTCTCAATCTGCAGCAAACCTTGCCCTGGCCAAGTTGGGTCCTTTCTCTGAAATTCGTGGGGTGGGAGACTGGGGTGGGATGTCCCGATGGCCACAGTCAGGCACACACAGCAGGGTTCCGACCCAGTTCACAGGATAAGCTCTGTGACACTGGACATGTCCCTGGGCAGTAGGAGCCTAACGCATCAATGTAAAAGCAAACAGAGCAAACGACCAACAAAAAGCCCTACCTCGCTGGGTCTTTTGAAATAATTTAAAAGGTCATAAGGCAGGCTCAGTGCCTGGCAGGCACTTGGCCATCCAGCCCCACCTATGCCTTTCAGTATCTGCAAATCTCCCAGCCAAGCCGTTCCTCGCCTGCTCTCCCCACCCCCGCCCGCCAGGGTCAATCTCTCCCCTCAGCAGCAACAGGGCAGGAATCTTAGCTCTCTGCTCAGAACCTTGGTGGACCAGGGAATAAGGCCAGGGACCCTGGAAACTCTCCCAACTCGGAATGAGGAAGGTTCCCCAGATAGCAGTCTCGGCGGGTGCGGAGCACTGCAGGGAGCCCTGAGCCCCAGTGGCAGTCCACACTCACGTCCGACGGGTGCTGGAGCCTAAGCCGAACTACCCACCCCCATCCACCGTCCGCGCCTTCACCTGTTAACCCCGCGCTGCCTAGGAGCGCCCGCCCACCAGTGGCGGCAGGAGGGCTTGGAGGGTGTCAACTCTCATTATCTCCTTCACCTTCACGTTAACACGGACAATCTACAGCCCTTGGTCCTCGGGAAAGTCTGGGGCGAAAGCAGCTCGTTTTACTTTAGAAAATAGCCGCGCTCGCCTTCCCGACCGGCAAACAGCCCAGGTCGGGGCGGAACGTGGGTGCGCGACAGATGGGTGGGGAACCTGTGTAGGCTTCCCAGAATCACGGGGGCAGGATTGGAGAAGGCACCTCGGCCTGCGCGGAACCGGGAGAGGGAGGGCTGCCGCCGGCCCAGCGCACCTTCTGGCCCCGCGCCAGCCAATGAGCGCAGCCCGGGCAGGCGCGCCCCGCGCGCCCCGGGCATAAAGGCTCCGCGCCCTCGCGGCCCCGCACCTTCTGGTCCCGACACAGATCAGAACCAACCATGGTGCTGTCTTCCGCCGACAAGAACAACGTCAAGGCCTGCTGGGGTAAGATTGGGTCCCATGCTGGCGAATATGGCGCAGAGGCCCTGGAGAGGTGAGCACCCAACTTGCCCCTGTGGGCACCCGGCACCCGGGCTCAGCGACCCCTCGCGGTCCTTGTCCTGGCCGCCCCGCCTAACCGTGGCTCGCCCACCTCTTCCTCCCGGCAGGACCTTCTGCTCCTTCCCCACCACCAAGACCTACTTCCCCCACTTCGACCTGAGCCACGGCTCCACCCAGGTCCAGGCCCACGGCCAGAAGGTGGCCGACGCGCTGACGAAGGCCGTGGCCCACATAGACGACCTGCCTAACGCCCTGTCGGATCTGAGCGACCTGCACGCGTACAAGCTGCGTGTGGACCCCGTCAACTTCAAGGTGAGCACCGGGCTGGGGGACATCTGCGGTGGAGGGCTCGTCGGACTCTGCTGGCAGGAGGGTAGAGTCCCTTGGGTTCCAGAAGGTGGAGTGCGGGCAGCCGCGTCCGCCGACGCCCCCTGACGTCCCCCCCTCCCCGCAGTTCCTGAGCCACTGCCTGCTGGTGACCCTGGCCTGCCACCACCCCGAGGAATTCACCCCCGCCGTCCACGCCTCCCTGGACAAGTTCTTCAGCGCTGTGAGCACCGTGCTGACCTCCAAATACCGTTGAGTGAAGCCGGGGCGATCGTCCTGAGGGCCCGGGGCCTCTTGGGCTCCGGGCACCCGAACTTCCTGATCTTTGAATAAAGTCTGAGTGGGCTGCAGCCTCTGTCTTCTTTGTGGCTGGCCTTCGTGTCTTGTCGTGGAGGGGGGTGAGGTTGGGGGTGGGGGTGGGGGTGGGGGTGGGGGTGGGGGAGCGGTGATTCTCCTCCACTGGTACCAGGGACCTCTCTGACTTCGGAGGGAGAGGGCAGGGGAGTAAGGCTGATGCTTCCAGGAATGTGCTGAACCCTGTTCAGGCCTGGGAAGGGCCAGACTTCCAAGGGTCCCTCTCTGGGGTGAGAGGTAGGGGAGTCTTAAGATTGCCACCTTCTTTTGAAGTCTAACACCCATTAAACAGTCTAGATCAAAACAAACCACAAAAACACAGCACTCCTGGTGCAAATGCGGGCGCTGGACAGTTTCTCTGAGATTCCCACCTCCTTCCTATCAGAGGGAAGGTGGGCTGGAAAGGGGGTTGCAGCCCCTCCCACCTTTCCTGGGTCACAGTAACCCTCCGGGGGATGGCGGGGGTGGGGTAGAGTCGGGGAAGAAGAGTGGGGCAATGAGCTGGGGGAATGGTCAAGGTTCACTTGGGGAAGCCCTTTAGCAGAGCGCCTTGCTCCCTTGTCCTGCAGGTTGTGAGGCACACTAACATCTCACTGTTGTGCAGCCATGTGTCCCCCAGCTCATCGCTCCCCCTATTCAAACTCCCAAGGCTCCTGGGGCCTCCCAGAAGTTCTGCCTCGGTGCTGTGAACAACATTTGGAAAGTCCCCTGGCGGCAGTGCTGAAGCCCTGGGCTCAACTTCGCACACCCCACCTGGGCTCTGCAACCATCTTAGGGACCCCACCAGGGCCTCCAGCCCAGTCTGAGCTCAGGGCAGCGCGCAGTCCTGGGTTGTCTCAGGACAGTGACAGAGCCCCTTGCTCCCCACTCTGGACAGTGGGGGTTGCCTCTCCTCCTGCACTGCACACCCTTCCTTCACCCCGGAGCCCAATTCACTTTTACTTAAATATAGAAAACACTTAAGAAGTAAACTAAGGGGGCACCTGGGTAGCTCAGTAGATGGAGCGTCGAACTCTTTATCTCAGCTCAGGTCTTGATCTCAGTGTCGTGGTTGTGAGTTCAAGCCCCCTGTTGGGCTCTGTGCTGGGCATGGAGCCTACTATAAACAAATAAACTAAAATTCGCCCATGCTTTCACACACAAGCCACGCGCGCGTGCACACCCACACACACCATTTTTGTGTTATTCAAAGTTGGGAAAGAGAGTCGCTGTGCCCTGTCCCACACCTCTGCAGAAGTAACACAGTTATCAGTTTGGGACTGAGCCCACTGGCTTCTATCCTGTGCTGAGGGGACACAGCTACATCTATGACTACACTCTCCTTTTTGGTTAAAAATATCGTCATACCCTAGATATTTTTCTGCAACCTGCTTTTCTCATGGAACTGTGTCTCCACTACATCTCTTCCAGCAGTGTATCCAGCTCTTTCTCATGTCACAGATTTATTGGCCATTTCTCCATTTCTTTTTTTAATGCCTATTTATTTATTTTGAGACAGAGAGTGAGAGAGAAACAGTGTGTGTGTGTGTGTGTGTGTGTGTGTGTGTGTGTGTGTGTGTGTTTGGGTGTGGGTGTGGGTGGAGGAGGAGGAGAGAGAGGGGGAGACAGAGAATCCCAAGCAGGCTCCTTGCCATCAGAGCAAAGCCTGACATGGAGCTTTATCCCATGCAACATGAGATCATGACCTGCGCTGAAATAAAGAGTTGGTGGCTCAACAAACTGAGCCATCCAGGCGCCCGGTCATTTCTACATTTCTGTTAATTTCCTGTTAATATCCTTTGTCCATTGTTCCCATTAGTCATTTGTTTCTCCCTTTTATATATATGTGGGAGCTCTGACCATGTTAAGAATGTAAGCCATTAGCTGAGATATGTTCCTCAGTCTTGCCTTAAAAGGACTCAGTGGCAGAGGGATTGGAACAAGATGAAGAAGGGGGGATTGTCCCTGGCCTGGGAGGTGGGTCTTGGATGCCTCTAAGCCCCCAGTGTCTTATCCTTTTTGGTGGGCCAGGAGAGGGCCTCTGGCTCTGACAGAATCGGGAAAAGCGTGGAGGTAGGAAGGGAAAGCGGACTGAGCTAGGGGGAGAGTCCTGTGTGAACAAAATTAGAGGAACAGAAACCAGGAGGTGGAGCAGAAGGGGGAATTGCTGAGAGTTGTCCAGAGCTTCTTTCTTCCCAGTCAGTTTGACCATTACTTCCTCCCGGGCACACAGGGAAGGTCTTGCGGGAGGGCCCTAGGAGAGGGATGGGGGCAGAGGGTGGTGCCCCCCCACCCGTCCCCAAAGGGAAGTCTTCTTCCCAAGAAAGGACGTAGCGGTGGCCCCTCCCTCCCTTTTCCCCTCGCCAAGCTCTGATGTTCTGCCTCATCGTGCCCATCACACCACCTACTAGCCCGAGGGACTTGTCACCAGCTGGAGTTCCTGCCCCTTCCTACCACCCCACTGGAAGCTCCTCCCCTGCCCCATGCTGTGGGGTCTGACCAGCTTTATCATCCCCACATCTCCCACCCCCATTCTGCGGCCACAGAGGCCTTCTCTCCCCTTCCCCTCCACCAAGTGATGGGTAGCTCCCCCTGAACTCTACTCTGCCTATTACTGACTCATCTTCCAGTCTTACTTCCTCAGGGAAGCCCACCATGATCCCCAGACTAACCCTGATATCCTTGAAAGCCTCATCCACTCTCTCCATGCTTCCTTGGGTCCTTTAACAAGGTTTTCCACTGTATATGTACTTGTGTGATGATTTGGTCACTGTCCCTAACTAGGCTGGAAACTCAGGTCTTGTCCAGCCATTCGCTTTATTTATCAACTCAACTACTATTTGCCTCATGAGTCTTGTGTCAGGCACAGTTTACAGCACTGGATGTGTCATCGTGACCCAGGACGGTGGGGGAGAGAGACATTCGTTCACACAAGGTCTCAGATAGGAGAGGCCTGCCTCTGTGAGTCCCCGACCTGGGGTGCAGCAGCCACCACCCTGGAGGAAGGAGCTTGAGCCTGGAACTCTCCTACCCAGCCCTGCAAACTCTGCCCCTTGGTTCCTTCTGCGATCGGCACTCAGTGGCAGTCGATGGCTATTTGTGTAAAGAAAGGGGGTTGGGAGAACCAAGCCTGAGGGGAGCAGAAGGGCTATTGGGTGGGAATTCTCGAGTACATGTGAGGAAGGACCCCCTTGTGTGCACATCTCTTTCCGCCCCGGGCTAGGACAGGCCTTTCTTTCCACGACTAACCGCCCGTTCTTTCACTGATTCCGCCCAAGTTAATACATGTCCGGGGAGTGCCAAGCCTAGATCAGGGTAGGTGGCACAAACTGACTACTCCCTTCCGATCCTCAGGAGAGCACAGCCTGGGGATAGGGGTGCTCGGGGACCCTGAAGGGTGTCACTGAGCTCACGTGTTGGAATAACGGGCATCGAGCCACCTCAGCAAACCGACCCTCACTAACTGGGGTCTAGGATACCACTGCCATGGCCGTGAAGAGGCGGATGGGAGGAAGACACCCGAACCCTCTACAAAGCCTGGAGCAAAGCCCCCACCGCGCCAGGCTGGCGCTGGCCGCTCGCTGGCGCCCCCTGCCGTCCGGCCGAGTCGGCCCCGCGCCAGCCAATGAGCGCAGCCCGGGCAGGCGCGCCCCGCGCGCCCCGGGCATAAAGGCTCCGCGCCCTCGCGGCCCCGCACCTTCTGGTCCCGACACAGATCAGAACCAACCATGGTGCTGTCTTCCGCCGACAAGAACAACGTCAAGGCCTGCTGGGGTAAGATTGGGTCCCATGCTGGCGAATATGGCGCAGAGGCCCTGGAGAGGTGAGCACCCAACTTGCCCCTGTGGGCACCCGGCACCCGGGCTCAGCGACCCCTCGCGGTCCTTGTCCTGGCCGCCCCGCCTAACCGTGGCTCGCCCACCTCTTCCTCCCGGCAGGACCTTCTGCTCCTTCCCCACCACCAAGACCTACTTCCCCCACTTCGACCTGAGCCACGGCTCCGCCCAGGTCCAGGCCCACGGCCAGAAGGTGGCCGACGCGCTGACGAAGGCCGTGGTCCACATAAACGACCTGCCTAACGCCCTGTCGGATCTGAGCGACCTGCACGCGTACAAGCTGCGTGTGGACCCCGTCAACTTCAAGGTGAGCACCGGGCTGGGGGACATCTGCGGTGGAGGGCTCGCCGGACCCTGCTGGCAGGAGGGTAGAGTCCTTTGGGTTCCAGAAGGTGGAGTGCGGGCAGCCGCGTCCGCCGACGCCCCCTGACTTCCCCCCTCCCCGCAGTTCCTGAGCCACTGCCTGCTGGTGACCCTGGCCTGCCACCACCCCGAGGAATTCACCCCCGCCGTCCACGCCTCCCTGGACAAGTTCTTCAGCGCTGTGAGCACCGTGCTGACCTCCAAATACCGTTGAGTGAAGCCGGGGCGATCGTCCTGAGGGCCCGGGGCCTCTTGGGCTCCGGGCACCCGAACTTCCTGATCTTTGAATAAAGTCTGAGTGGGCTGCAACCTCTGTCCACCTCTGTCTTCTTTGTCGCTGGCCTTCGTGTCATGTCATGGAGGGGGATGAGGTTGGGGGGGGTGGGGGAGCGGTGATTCTCCTCCACTGGTACCAGCGACCTCTCTGACTCCGCAGGAGGTGACGGAAGGGGAGGGGAGTGGGGCCGGACCTGCTGCCAGTGCAGGATTTGCGGGCCACCCCCGTCCCTCTCTCTGGAATGAGTGCCATTTCCTGCGTTTCACTTCAGACCTTTCCATTGGAGCTCGGATTTGCTCAAATGATGAACTGATTTTCCATCTTTACGTTTTATGGCACACACTTGGGCTGAGAGCTGGTGGGCCTCCAGCCTGGACCTCTGAGCTCTCCGTGGCTCTTCCTGAAGTTGCGCTCCTCAGAGTCCCCCGCAGTGCCCCCACACCCGTCAAGCGCTTACAAAACACACATGCAATCCCGAGGACATTGTGGCAGGCAAACGGTGCAATGGCAGGTGGCGGGCAATTTCCTGGAGGCATCTCTGTCACTGGTGTCACTTCCAGGACATTCACTCTGCAGATGATGATGGCCTGGGGCACCATGGATCCAGAGGCCTGGTTTTGGGCCCAGCTCAGCGTTTACTTCAATGCCCAGAGGCTGGCACTCCTGAGGCCCACCGACTCCCCCTGGCAGGGCAGCAAAGAGAAAAGCCAGGGCCTGGGAGCCTGCACTCTCACACTCTTCCCCCACCCCCACCCCCCCCCACGCCAAGCCGCTAGTGCTTAGGGGTCTGGTCCTGGCAGCCATCCAGGCCTGAGCCCCCAACTAACAGCAGTGTCCTTTCTTCCCTAAGAGTCATCCTTGGAAAATGATATGGCAGGTCTCTGCCTCAGTTTGTGCTACTTTTAACAGAGCTGGTGGCACAGTGTGAGCTCCCAGTAAGAGGCAGTCTCCTTCTTTTATTATTAGGGAAAAATGAGGGCCGGGGCTAAAGGTGGAAACAACCCAAATGTCCATAAGGGGATGAATGGAGGAATCAAGGGTAGTCTATCCATACAGTGGAATATTATTCAGCCATTAAGAGCTGTGAAGCACTGACAGAGGCTACAACGTGAGCGAAAACATGCTAAATGAAAGAAGCCAGTCACAAAAGAATATATAGTGTGTGATTCCACATAGAGGAAATATCCAGAATAGGCAAATCCATAGAGACAGAGAGCAGACTGGTGGTTGCCAGGGACTGAGGGGAAGGGTTGTGGAGCGACTGCTAATGGGCACCAAGTTTCCATTTAGGATGATGAAGTTCAAGAACTAGATAGTTGTGGTTGCACAACATTGTGTGAATGTGGTTAAAGACACTGAATTGTACACTTTAAAATGGCTACTACGGTAAATTTTATGTTATATGAATTTTCCAAAAAAAAAAAAATTTTTAATGCGTAGAGTGGCGCCTGGCAGGTATCATCACTGAGATACAGTGGAGGAACTTAATAAATGTTTACTGCCCTGAAAGGAACATATGCCATGAGCTTGACAGTTGTTATCTGCTTAATTCTCACAGCGACCTTGGGAAGAGGACATTTTTATGTTCCTTTTTTACAATCAGTGCGAAAACAGACTCAGAGAGATGTCATAATAGGCTGGGGAGGAAGGGAGGGAGAATAAAATTCGGTGTCCCCTGATGATAATAATAACAAATTATTAGTTTCCATATAATAAACAGTACAAAAATGGGGCCGCGGGGTTCATGGCAATAGGGCAGGTCCCAGACTCTGGGACCCCTCAGCACCGGGGCCAGGACCCCTCCGGACTACTCTACGAGCAGAAGCGGGGCGCGGCCGCGGCGTGGCGCCCCCTGGAGGCCGCGGGGACGCACCAATCGCGTCCGTGCTGCCATCCGGCGCGGAGCGCTCGCCGCTCAACGCCGGACCCGCGATGGTGCTGTCCGCCGCGGAGAGGGCTGCAGTGCGCGCGCTGTGGACGAAGCTGGGGAGCAACGTTGGGGTCTACGCGACCGAGGCCCTGGAGAGGTGCGGGCCCGGCGCCCCTCCGGCTCCCCGCCTTGGCGCCTGCCCCGCGGATGCCGTCCCCCGCCGCTCCTGGCGCCCTTCCTCCCCAAGCCTCCCCACCCCCCCCACCCTCGCCCTCGGATCGCACCTCACTAGCCATTCCTCCCGCAGGACCTTCCTGGCCTTCCCGACCACCAAGACCTACTTCCCCCACTTGGACCTGACCCCCGGCTCCGCCCAGGTCAAGGCCCACGGCCAGAAGGTGGCCGACGCGCTGACGCGGGCCGTGGCCCACCTGGACGACCTGCCTACCGCCCTGTGGGCTCTGAGCGACCTGCACGTGCGCCAGCTGCGCGTGGACCCCGTCAACTTCAAGGTGAGCACCGGGCCAGCGCTGGGTCAGCGGTCGCCGAGAAAGGGGGTGGAGAAGGACGGCCCCGGGCGGGACTGCCTCTCTCCGCAGCTCCTGGGCCACTGCCTGCTGGTGACCCTCGCCCGGCACTACCCTGGAGACTTCAGCCCGGCCATGCACGCCTCGCTGGAAAAGTTTCTGAGCCACGTGATCTCGACGCTGGCCTCCAGCTACGGCTAAACTCGGAGAGGGGCGCCCGCCGCCCAGCCGCCCCTCCCGCGAGTTCCAGAGTTTGAGTAAAGTCCCCGCAAGAAAGCCTCAGCCTGCATGCTTGTGTTCTCTCTGGGGGCGTGCGCTGGTCTGCGGAGGGGGGGGGGGGGGGGGGGTGGTGTCTCGGAGACGCCGGAGTCGCACCCCACCGTCGTTAGACCCGGGCGCGCCCCCGCCTGCCCGCTGGGCGCCCTGGGCGATCGAGGGAAGGTTTAGGTCGCCCCCACCCTCAGCGGGCGAGGCCCGGACTCCTTCCAGGTGCAGGCGAGCCGGCCTGGCCCCGCCGCGTGGCCCCTGACCCAACCAGAACCGCGGCCCGTCCCGGCCTCTGGGAACGTGAGGGAGCGGCGCCCCCTGCCGGCAGAACCTGCGCAGATCCCGACCCGTGTGCTGCTGGAGGGGCCTGGGGGCCTGGGGGTCCCGGGAGCCTCGGGGGGGCCCCGGCAGGAAAGCCCCTCCTCCAGACTCTGGACCTGGTGGGAGGAGGCGGGTCCTGCCCCAGCACCGGTGAACTGCCCACTTGTGTCCGTCCCTATTTCCCTGCTGTGGTGTCCGTCATCAGATTAGCCCACAGAAGCCTTCCTCTGGAGATCTGTAGACGACTTTTAGTTCATCTTATGCACTGAAATTACTTGCCCATTTTTTCCGTCTGTATCTGGGGGGGGTGGAGGGGAGAGCGGGACACTTCTTCCAGACACACTCAGCTCCTCCTTCAGGGTTGTGGGCCTTGTCAGTGCTCCAACACGGACTGCTCTGAGCAGGCATTTCCAACCTGGGAACAGAGGCCACAGTTTCACTTCAGCTAACTACAGATACTGGACAAATGGTTTCAATGGGTTTTTTTGTTCTTGTTTTTGTTTTTGTTTTAAAGCTCTATACCCAGGGGCGCCTGGGTGTCTCAGTTGGTTGAGCCACCGACTTCGGCTCAGGTCATGATCTCACAGTTTGTGAGTTCCAGCCCCGCGTCGGGCTCTGTGCTGATAGCTGGGAGCCTGGAGCCTGCTTCAGATTGTGTCTCCCCCTCTCTCTGCCCCTCCCATGCTCATGCTCTGCCTCTGTCTCTCAATAACAAACAAACATTAAAAAAATAAAAAATAATGAAAAATAAAGCTCTATACCCGATGTGGGGTTTCAACTTACAACCCTGAGATCAAGTGTCATATGCTCTATTGACTGAACCAGTCAGACATCCAAATTAAATAGTCCTAAAAGCATCAAAGAGCAAAGAAGAGGATAAGGAACCTTCTGGCCAGAAACCAAGTAAAGGCGAGGACTCAGAGAGGGAGAGGTTATCACAGCACCTAAACTACCTGGGTCCTGAGGTATTTGCCAAAACTAGCAACATTGGGCTAGAATTTTCTTCTTCATAGGTAAAAAAGGGGGCAGTATAAGGTGATGTGCTCCATAGGTGACTCTTCCCCATAAAGCTTGGGCCCCAAAAGGCTACACCTACTGGAGAATTCTCTTCTTTCCCCAAAAAGGGGGCCTTAAAAAAAATACCTTGGTGGTAAGCAGAAAAGGGAACATCTTTTCCTGATAAATCAAAATCTGATGTTGACACTCTATGGCTCTGCAGCCCAAGTTTGTATCACCTGAATGGTCCCCCAAAATCTCAGGCTATGGATCTCATTTAAAACGATCCTGGACTCCCTCATAGGCACCTGGCATTAGGAAGTAAGTCCTTCCTAGATAAAGGCACTTTACTATAGGGCACAAAGGGCAGGGCACCTGGGTGGCTCGGTTGGTTAAGCATCTAACTTGGGGTCCGGTCATGTTCTCACGGTTCGTGGGTTCAAGCCCCGGATTGGGCTCTGTGCTAATAGCTCGGAGCCTGGAGCCTACTTCAGATTTCTGTGTCTCCCTCTATCCCAGCCCCTCCTTGGCTCACACTCTCTCTCTCTCAAAAGTGAACATTTAAAAACATTTTAAAAACCCCAAAATCCCGGGGTGCCTGGGTGGCTCAGTTGGTTGAGAGTCTGACTCTTGATTTTGGCTCAGGTCATGATCCCACGGTTGTGGAATGGAGCCCTGCATCAGCCTCCATGCTGAGTGTGGAGCCTGCTTGGGATTCTCTCTCTCTCCTCCCCCCATCCCCCGGTCCATGTTCTCTCTCTCTAAAATAAAATTTTATTATTTTGAAAAGTTTATTTTTGAGAGAGAGAGAGAGAGAGAGTGCATGAGAGAGGGGGGGAGGGGCAGAGAGATTGGGAGACAGAGCACCTGAATGGGGCTCTACTCTGACAGTAGAGAGCCTGATGCAGGGGCTCAAACTCATGAACCACAAGATCATGACATGAGCCAAAGTTGGCCACTTAACCAACTGAGCCACCCAGGAGCCCCTAAAATAAAATTTTTTTTTAATTTAAACATTAAATAAATATTCAATGGCTAAGTTTAACAGATAAAACATAGTCACAGAGAGAAATAGTGAACTTAAAAATAGATCTGAATTAAATTCTCCGGATCCTGCCTCACCCTATCCTGACTCTACTAAAGGATGCACTTCAGGCAGAAGGACAGTGAGCCTGGGGAGAAGCCTGAGATGTAAGAAGGAATGAATAACAAACAACGTGCTAACACAAACACTGATTGTATATAAAATCACATATGAGATTAGAAAGGAAAAAAAAAAAAAACCTACAGACATAAAACACCAGATATTAATAACTAAGTCAGAATTGAGTCATGACTCAATGGCAGTTAAGTGCTCTTAAGTCCTTATGTCATCTGGGAGGGAAACATGTTTTTATTAACTTTAGATTTTGCTAGTTGTATTACTTTCCTATCGCTGGCTAACAAACTTAGTGACTTAAAACAGCACAAATTTGGGGCGCCTGGGTCACTCAGTCGGTTAAGTGTCCAACTTTTTTTTTTTTTTTGAAGTCTTTTTATTTGTTTATTTTGAGATACAGAGAGAGTGCATATGGGGAAGGGGCAGAGAGAGGAGAGAGAATCCCAAGCAGGCTCCGCACTGACAGTGCAGAGCCCGATGTGGGGCTCAAACCCACAAACCATGAGATCATGACCTGAGCCAAAGTTGGACGCTTAACCGACTGAGCCACCCAGGTACCCCAAGTGTCCAACTCTTGATTTCAGCTCAGGCCATGATGTCACAGTTCCTGAGTTCGAGCTCTACACCCAGCTCCGTGCTGACAGGAGCCTGCTCGGGATTCTGCCTCTGCCCCTTTCTCCTCCTCCCCTGCCTGTGCTCTCTTCCTCTCAAAAATAAACATTAAAACACCACCACAAATCCATTCTCGTATTACAGTTTGGGAGGGCAGAAGTCCAAACTCAGTCTCACTATGCTGAAATCAGGAGATCAGATGGATTGTGCTCCTCCTTCAGGAAGCTCTGGGGGGAAATCCATTTCCTTGCTTTTCCAGCCCCTAGAACTGCATTCCTTGGTTCTGGGCCTCTTCCTCCATCCGTAAAGCTAGTAGTATCTTGCTTTCTTCTGTAGTCACATACCCCTTGCCTGCCTCTAGTAAGGACCCATGTGATCACAAGTAGGCCTATCTGGATGACCCAAAATAATTTCTCCATCTCAAAAATTTTAAATTTTTTTTTCATGTTTACTTCTGAGAGAGAAAGAGAGAGAAAATGAGATGGGGCAGGGGCAGAGAGAGAGGGAGACACAGAATCCAAAGCAGGCTCCAGTCTCCCAGTTGTCAGAAGAGCCCAACATATGGCTCGAACCCATGAACCGTGAGATCATGACCTGAGCCAAAGTCAGACATTTAGCTGATTGAGCCACCCAGGTGCCCCTCCCCATCTCAAAATTCTTAATCACACCTTCCAAAGCCTTTTGCCATATAAAGCCACATTCACAGGTTCCAGGGATTAGGACCTGGAGGTCTTTGGTGGCTATTATTCAGCTAGCATACCACAATACATTAAGCACGTACGTTGTCAATTCCGGAGCAACCATGAAATAGAAATGGAATGTCTGACTTCCAAAGTAACGGAGAGAAAAAAGTAGGAAGTTAAAATACTCTAAAACAGGGGCACCTGGATGGCTCAGTTAAGATCCAGTTCTTGGTTTCAGCTCAGGTCACGATCTCAGTTTATGGAATCAAGTCCCATGTTGGGCTTTTTGCTGACGGCACAGAGCCTGCTTGGGATTTTCTCTCTCCCTCTCCCTCTCACACACACACACTCTAAAAATAAATTTTAAAAATAAAAAAATAAAACACTGAAGCACATGGGTGACTCAATTGGTTAAGTGTCTGACTTCAGCTCAGGTCACAATCTCACAGTCCTTGAGTTCTAGCCCCGTGTCGGGGTCTGTGCTGGGGCCTGCTTCGGATTCTGTGTCTCTGCCCCTCCCCTGCTTTTGCTCTCTCTCTTTCAAAAATAAGTAAACATTTGTTTAAAAATTAATAAAATAATTAAAAACTATTCTAAAACAATCCCCTCAAAAAGGGGCAAAAATGGAAATAGAATGGGCATGGCAAGGGGAAAGCTCAAAATAAGATGGTGTCAACAAGACCAAATATGTTAACTATATGGACCATAAGTGACTTCATTGATCCCGGTAAAGGATAAAGACTGGACACATGGACAAAGACAAAAAGCACAGACTCAAAAAGTGTCAGTAATAAAAGTACCTCAGGATCCCCACCTCCTGGTGTTCATACCCTTCTGTAGTCTCTCCACCTCCTTTTGAATGTGGGTTTTGCTGTTTTTAATATAAACAATAAATAAAACAAAGTTAACCTTTAAACCACTTTAGGGCATACAATTCGGTGGCATTTGGCACATTCATACTATGCAACCAACACCACTAACTAGTTACAAACCTTTTCATCACCCCAGAAGCCCTGTGCCCCAGGTCACTCCCATTCCTCCCCCAGAACCTCTGAAGATCATTTGTCTACTGTCTGTACGGAACCGGTTCTAGATAGTTCATATATGTGATCTTTTGTCTCTGGCTTCGTTTTCACTTAACATAATGTTCTCAAGGCTCATCCATGCTATAGTACGCATCAGAACTTCAGTCATTTTTATGACTGAATAATATTTCATTGCATGAAGAGACCACATTTTGTTCGTATATAATGCTGCAAAAAACACTGGAGTGCAGAGAGCTCTTCAAATCGGTGTTTTCGCTTCCTCTGGATAAACACACACTAGTGGAATTATTGGATCATATGGTATTTCTTTTTAATTTTTGAAGGAACCTCCATACTGTTTTGCATATTTTGTCTTCTATCCATCCAGCTGCTGATGGATACTTGGTTGTTTTCACCCTCTGGCTATTGTGAAAAATGCAGCTATAAACGTGTGTGCACAAGTATCGGAGTTCTTGCTTTCAGTTCTCTTGGGTATGTTATCTAGGAATGTAGTCATTGGGTTACATAATTCTAACTCGTTGAGGAACTCATTGCCGGACTCTTCTCCACAGTAGCTGACCTATTCTGTGTTCCACCAGCAGTATTTAGGGTTCCAGTTCCTCCACATCTTCACCAGCAATTATATTTTCTTTCTTCCTTTTCCCCTTTTTTTCTTTTTTGAACTGTGGCAATGCTAGTGGATGCTACGGCTTGCTTTTAACCCACAAAATTCTGAAAGGGGACTGGATGTCGCTTCCATGATTAATAACGCCTCTCTTGCTTGGAGACTGTCTCCCTTGCTGGCTTGAAGCAGCAAGCTGCCATGCTGTGGCTGCCCCATGGGGTGGACCTCTTGTTGACACCCAGAAGGTAGCTAAATGCTGCCAGCAACCATGTGAGTGTGGACCCTTCTCCAGAACAGCCCCAGAGGAGACCCCTCGATTGCAGCCTGTGAGGGAGAACTTGGTTGAGCTGTGTCTTGACTCCTGGTCTTCAGAAACCAATGAAATAACGAATGTGTCAAAGACTGCCACATGTCGGGAGGCCGTGACCTCTGGGAAGACAGAGGGGCCGCGAAGGAAAGACGGGGGTTTCCCAGGAGCTGAGACACCGTTCCATTTCCTGACCCAGGTGGACATGCAGAGCTTGCTTCTTATTCTCTAAACTCTTCCGTGCCCTCTTCTGTAGGGAGAGGCTGGGCCCAGCCAGTAGCTGACTCGTCTGGAGTCCCAGGCACGCTGGACCTTCAGAGAGCTCCAAAGAAGGTTCCAGCAGCCTCAGAAAAAGGCCTAGGAATATGTAATACTGCATTGTGTATTATTACATAATTACATACACAGTATTCCACATACAGTAAGCATACTGTATTATATATTACATAATATACAGTATTATAGTTATATGTATATATAATTGCATCATATATTTACATGCATCTATTACAAATATATATACTTCACCGTATTATAGGTTATGTAATTACATATACAATATTATGTATAATGCTATCCTGTATTGTTCCATAATTACATGCATAGTATTACATATATAATACTGCACTGTATTATATGTTACCTAATTATATATATACACAGTATTCCATATATAGTCATTACATATGGCATTTTATACAGAACACTTCATTGTATTACATATCATTACATTACATATACAGTATTATATATAATACTGCACTGTATTATACTACATAATTACATACAGTATTATGCAAATAACACACTATATTATTACCTAATTGTATATACCAAATTATATATATAGTAACATGGCACCATATTACATATTAGTTACATATACAGCATTATATATACAATACCGTACCTTATTACATAGTTACATTATTACATATACAATAACACCATAGTGTATATTTGAAAGCTGCTCAGAGTACAGCTTAGCGGTCCTCACCACCAGAAAACAATTTGTGAAGACAGATGTTAAGCAGACTTCCCGTGGTGACCATTTTGCAACATATATGTGTGTTAAAATTAACAGAACACCATTTATCAATTATATCTCCATAAAGACAAAAAGAAGGTGTCTGGGTCCAGTGGTGGGGGCAGTCTTCTTCACGAGCTCTCACCACTGCTCCTCCCCTGGCAGTGACCCCTGCACAACTGCCTTGGGAGGGTAGCCCCAGCCCACAGGCTCAGCTGTATTAGCCCCAGGGAGGGAAAAGAGTGAAGGGCAGGAACAAAGGGCCAGAAAGCGCTAGAGAGCTTCAGGTGCCCAGGAAATCCGGTGACCCCCGGGGTCTCCCCTCAGCCTTCCTTGTGGATCTGTGTTATGCAGGGAGCACTGGCACTCCTGTGAGGATGGTCAGTCCTCCTGCATGGGCTGGGTCAGGGACCATGGCCACCCGCCAGACCTTGTGCCCATCCATTAAGTAGCCATCAGCTTTGTCAGCAGTGATATAACATGCAGGGCGACGTGGCACCACATAGCCTCATGTGCCAGAGGATGCCCAGGGCATGTGCGGAAAGTAGGGGAGGGCTTGTCTGGGGTGCTGGCATACGGACTGTGCAGCGGACAGAGGATTTAATGGTGTCATCAACTGAGGACGTGACTCCTCAACCCCCCTTTCCTAAGGTCCAAGTATTACCTTTGGCGTGTGCCCTGATGCCAAGAGCTGGGGGCCCTTCTTTGAGTCAGCATCTCACTTCACATCCCAGAGAGGTCATTCAGGGTTTGAAGCTGGTGCCACTCCTGGCCCCCAACACCCTGCTGCCCCCACTCCAGCTCTCGAGGGTTACGTTTATGGTACGGTGCGGATCCATCTTGCAAAACACTATGCTCAGTCAAAGAAGCTAGTCACAGGTCACTTACCGTGCTTTCACGTACAGAAAACGTTCACAATACGTAAATCGACAGACACAGCAAGTAGATGAGCAATGGTCTAGGGCTGGGTCAGAGAGAGTGACTGCCTACTGGTAACTAGGTTTCCTTTTGGGGTGATGAAAATGTTCTGCAACTACATAGTGCTAGATAGCATAACATTGGGAATAGATTATAAACCACTTTCAAGTGGTCAAAATGTTGAATTTTATGTTAACGAAAAAAAAAATCGACCTACAAAATAATGAAAATACATTCTTTCTGGGGCCCCTCCCCAGAAAATCGAAGCGGGGAGGCAGGGTAGCAACCTGTTTTAAGGTACCTGTTAAAAGTCTAAGAACCACTCAACTGTCCCAATCTTACCAGAGCGTAACCATATGCGGATCCCAGCCCTCACTGTGGCCACCATCCCATTTCTAGGTTAAGGGTCCCTTCCAAGGCACTCTGGTGCACAGCCCCTCTCCCCCTTACTCCAATCACAGATGGGTACCACCTTGCCCAGGGAGCTCTCCTAGCTCCCAGGCCCAGCCAAGTGCACCTCATTACCCTAAGGGAGGATCTCCACATAGCCACAGAATGCAGTGAGAGCCCAGGACCGGCCAGTGAACCCTAGGGTGGGTGCTCACCAGGGCTGGGCCCTGCTATGGATCCTATGGGCTCCCATGCAGGGAACAAGGCCAACAGATTCTCTCCAACCCTCCCCTCATCAGATGGCAGCCCTCGACCTGGCTAGAGACCCCCATTTTGAGTTTGGAAGGTAGCCCCAGACCTCTACGCAGTAAGAAGGTGCCACAACCCACACTAGGTACTGGTCACTCTGTCCTCTGCCAATCGACAGGTCTCTGTGTGTAGCGGGGAAATCCTCAAGGAACAGCAACTGGGAGGGGCTGAGGGCACCACACAGCCCTGGGGTGGTCCCAAGGAACATGGATTCCACTATGACCTTGGGGTCCTGGAGGCCCTGCACCTGCTGGCCTGGCCCACCCAAATCTCCTCAGGGACTGCAACTACCCCCTGACCTGCATCCCTGCTTCTCCATAAACATTTCCCACATTTTTGTATTCTTAGCAAGGACTCAAGGTGGGGTGGTGAACTCTGGTCCCAGCCACTTCATGATTTATGGGTGACTTTCTCTAGGCACCCTCCACATCCCCCCGACCAGGAGCTCACCTCTGTTGAAACCCACCTGGGATGAGCTGTGGAGCTCTGGGAGTGTCGTGCGTGGCCTCCATCAATATCACCTCCTCCTCTCCACCCACCTGGAACACAGGACGGTGTGTCCGCTGCACTCCTGCACACGGGAGCTTGGTGAACCCTTGAAAGCCATGAGGCTCAGGGGCCTGGGTGCACCAGAGGCAGTGGGCACCTCCAATAACGAGGTTGGAGAGTCAAGCATAAGAGCTCCAGACTCCCTGCTCCGCTACAGACTGGTGAGCGCCCACACGTGAAGAGAGCAACTGCAGCCTTGACCTCAGCCTCATGCTCATGGCTGAGATCTCACTAGGTCCAGGGATGCCCTTTCAAAACCACCCCTCCACGGATGGTGACACACTCAATACCACTCAAATGCACACTTCAAAATGGTTGAAATGGGGCACCTGGGTGGCTTAGTCAGTTAAGCATCTGACTTCGGCTCAGGTCATCATCTGGTGGTTCCTGAGTTCGAACTCTGCATCAGGCTCTGTGCTGACAGCTTGGAGCCTGAAGCCTGCTTCGGATTCTGTGTCTCCCTCTCTCTGCCCTCACCCCTCTCGTACTCTCTCTCAAAAGTAAATAAACAAACCAACAAAAAAGGTTGAAATGGTAAATTGTGTGTATTTTACTACAGTTCTACAGTTTTGTTTTTCTTTTGTTTTCTACAGCCTAACCCTCCAGGAGATGGGGGGTGTAGGCAGGAGGTCCTTCTGACACTCTGCCTCCTAGCAGCACACCCTCACGCTGTCTGAGCTAGGGTGTCCCTGCCTGCTTCAGACCATTCTCTGCATTCCCCACACGGGACTGCAGAGCCGAGTCAGGCACCCAGGACCCCAGCCCTCATTCCCTCCGCCCCTCCCCTCCTAGGACTACCCTTAACCCATTCGTGGCTTTGCACCAATCTGCCTCTACTTCCCAAACCCAAGACGCACCTCCACCACCCAGCCAGCTTGGTGTCTACACCACCTACCAAGCCGACGTTTACCCCTTGCTCTCTGGCAGCCTCCCACTGGATGTTCCAGCAAGGCCCCTTCTTCCTGGCTCAGCCTGGACCCCAGACAAGTGCAGGGCACGGACACCCTACTGACACTGCCCTTCCTCCCTGTGGAGACAGGGGGCCAGGGAAAACCTATGCTGCAGGAGTACCCACCTATCCACACATCTTCCTAGAAGGGGACAGACTGCGATACCAGAGTCCACAGCACGGCTACCAGTCACTTCACGGTGCCGGTGGCACAAGATCCAGACCCAGTGACCATGTGCCTATTGGCCCAACCTCTGCACTAAGGGGGTGAGGATGACAGTTTTCACAACTTGGCCGTCAGAAGCTCCCTCCCAGAATAAACCAACCCAAAGGACTGATGGGCTGATTTTGGTCTCTTAGTTCGTGTGACAGAACAGCTGAGAGCACGAGAACACCACTAGCCTCTCCTGAGTGTGAGGCGAACTACAACCTGATCCCGAATCAGTAACCCCTGCCTCTGAGGACCCTGTGGCTGCCAGGCGGATGCTGTCCAAAGGCCTTTCTTTGTCCTTAGGTAACTCCTGAAGGGGGAACTGCAGTGTGGTTCACTGGAGCCAGGCAGGCTGAGGCTATGCTAACAGCACACTAGACCGGCAGTCCTTCCAGAGAAGTGGATGCAGGATGGGGCACCTCCCTCCTCCCCCACAGAGCCTGCTGTGGTCCGCACTGAGGGGCGGGGCGGGGCGGGGCAGCTCAGACCCTCAGAAAGGACACACCCAGCCCAGCAGACAGACAACTCTGCACACCTCGCTCTGCTTGGTCAGGGCGGCAAGGCATGTCAGATGCCAACACTCAAAGCGATGTCTAACAGGAGGTCACCATTTCTGAGGGTGAATAAAGCTCACGGAAGACATCCAGCGTGTCATCAACCATGGAAGGCCATGGTGAAGTCTCTAGAGCACAGGAGGGACAGCAGAGACCCCACCGCAGCAGTAAGGAGGCCGTCTGTCAGATTTATTTATTCCTACTCAACATAACCCCAGAACATAGGAGCAACTCTGTACATCTCTAGAAACTCACAGCTAGCTCCAAAACAATAGAAATTGTAAACTACAAAAGATGAGGTGTATTCAGCAAATATAAAGGGGTACTTTAGGCTGTGTCAAACGTTTAACAGACTATTTACAGGCCCAGATGTAGGCTTAGATCTCGCCAGCCTCCTTCTCCTCCGATCTCCGCGAAGCTGTCTTCCCGTTGGAGCTCTCCAGCCTCCAGTCAGCGGCCCCTCGCTCACTGCGCCCATGCTCCCAAGACTCCTCCCTTGACGCCCGCTCTCTGGAGAACCTGGGAAAAGAGAACCAGAGGCTCAGAGGAAGCTGGCTTCCCCCTTCAGGCTGGCTCCTGGGGCGCTGACAACTCGGATCCTCAACACCAGGTTAGGGAAGGCCAAGACCCAGCACACCTGGGGAGGCCCACAGAAGGCCAGAGGGCAGCCGTCTAGTGCCCACGCCACAAAGGAGTGTTAGGCAGCCATGAAAAAGTAACATGTGCAGAGGTTTCTCCCAACAGGGTAAGCTTTCGCTAGAGTGTAAATGGAGCAAAAAACAAGAGTGCATATGAGAAATATGACCCGTTCTGTAAACGTGACGGAAAAAAGGCTACAATCAAGCACACACAGTGCTTATCCTGAAGTGTGAGTATGAATGGTTTTTAATTTGTTTTTCCTTGGGGTGCCTTGGTGGCTCAGTTGGTTAAGCGTCTGACTTCTCTCAGGCCACTATCATGTGGTTCTTGAGTTCAAACCCCACGTCGGGCTCTGCACTCACAGGGAAGAGCCTGCTTGGGACTCTCTCTCTCCCTCTTGCCCCTTCTGTACTTGTGCATGTACACATACATGCTCTCTCTCTCTCTCAAATAAATAAATAAACTTAAAAAAAAAAAAAACAATTTGTTTTTCCTCAAACAAACAACAACAAAAACAAAATAAAACAGAGGCAAGAGGCCCGTGGTCAGGACACAAATCTCAGGGGCTCTGTGTATCTGTGTATGGAGGTGACACACCGAGTGTGCAGCGGGTCACAAGAGGGAGCCATACCCATGTAACCACCCCCACAGCCTCTCAACTGTCCTGGCCCTGAATCTACCCGCTGCTCTCTGCTTAGAGCTCCCTGTTCCCTGGGCCCCATTCACAATTCTCAAGGCTCCAACACTCAGTCCCACAGATGCCCAGCCAGGCTCCTGAGGCAAAAGCCTCAGACCCATCCCTACCGGGTATGGCCAACGGGCCCCGATGACAGACCCCCAGCAGACCCTGGGAACACAAAGAGAAGGGGCTCACTCCGGGCTGCAGCTACTGAAGGAGTCAGAGTAGTTACTTGTATTTCGCACTCCGGTCCCTGGAAGCCCGGCGGTGGCCCCGGCTGTGACTCCGGGAACGGCTGCGGTGGCGCCGGTGTCTGTCTCGGGACCGGGACCGGGACGACTTCCGTCTCTCCCTGGAGGTAGATCTTGACCTCCTCCGACGCCGGTCCCGGGAGCGCGACCTGCAGCAGACACCCAGACGGCTCTGAAGGCTGTGATGGCCCCATCCCAACAGCCCTTCTCTCTCAGCAGGTCCAACCTGATGCTTCCCTGGCATCTCCCCTTCCCTCCTACAAAAATACAACTGGGGTTCACAAGAGTCCCCTCAATCAATCTCCGGTCAAAGAGAATTATGGCCTGATGCTCCCACTGATGCTTCCCGAAAACATCTTGCCAGGAAACACTCACTGCCCATAGGCCTCAGCAATCCCACCTGACTTCTCTCATTGACAGTGGGTCCCTGTGCTGCACTAAGTCCCAACCAACCTGACGAAGACAGACAGGGTTTGAGTGTGTCCCCAACCAGCCCTGCCCACCAGGTAACAACTGTGAAGCTATAATGGTTAACTATTAAGGAAAAAATGCACATGGAAAAGGACATTTGACTGAGAACACATTAATGGATCTGCAAACCTACCTCCTGCGATCTCTGGTTCTTGAACCAGACCTGAAAGAAAAAAAAAAGATGAACAATTTCCCCCAAACTGCCCCGCCCCTCACATATGTATGACGAGAGGTGCCCCTAGTTCTACAAGGTGAAGGAGAGTCAGCTTCTCAGAGACTTGTTATTTTCTAGTTCTCAGGCCTATAGCTCCAAGTGCCCCCAACTCTTGATTTCAGTTCAGGTCACAATTCCAGGGTTGTGTGGGAATAAGCCCCGCGTCAGGCTCCACACTGAGCGTGAAGTCTGCTTCAGATTCCTTCTCTCTCTTTCTCTCTTCCTCTGCCCCTCTCCCCTGCTCACTCTCAACAACAGGAACAAAGAAACTGAAATCACTATCTTGAAAAGACCTCTGTGCCTCTACGTTCATCACATTGTTATTTACAAGGGCCAAGACATGGAGACCGACATATGGACGGGTAAACAAGTAAATACACAACGCAACACTACTCAGCCACAAAAAGGAAGGAAATGCTGCCATCTGTGACAACATGGACGGACCGTCAAGGCATGATGCTAGGTAAAATAAGTCAGACAGAGACAAATACTGTACGATCTCAGTTATCTGCGGAACCTAAGAAAACCCCCAAACCTCACAGATACAGAGATCAGACTGGTGGCTGCCAGAGGCAGGGGGTGGGATGTGCAAAAAGTGTGAAGGTGGGGGAGGAAAAAAGGGTAGTTAACCTTGCCACATCACTGTAAGGGCACTGTGTATCTGTCAGGAGCACCCCTGCTGGGGGAAGATCTCAGAGGTGAGGCAAGGGTCCCACGTGCTTCCGCACACACAGACACACCCCACCGGAGTAGTGGTCACTTTCGGGTAAAAAGAGACTTACGTGTTTTGCTTAATACATTTTTATACTCAGTGAGTCTCTTTACAATCACAACCCGTTAGATGATTAAAGTAATGAAAAGAAACACAGAGAAAACTATAAACGTGATCTTTCCTTTCTGAATTACATACTAAGAAATTCCTCCAGGAATCCCAGCATCCAGGCCTTTCAAGGAACAGCGAGCTGTGCCCCACGAGAGCGTGGTCCGGCCTCTGCCTCTTCCCTGAACTCTGACCAGATGTCTCCTAAGCATCTCAAAGTGAATACGGTCAAAGCCAAGTCCTGTTCCCTGCAGCGCCTTCTCACCCCATACACCGGTCCCAGTCTTCTCCATTTTCCTAAGTGGCCACGCCAGGCCAGAAAGCAGTGAGGCCGACTTCAATCCCCCTCTGCTTGCCTCGCCACCTCGTACCAGCAAACCTTATCAGCTCTACCCCCACAACACACCCACCCCCTTCCCACTCGCACCCGTCAACCAGCAGCTCCTTCGCCTGGTTCTCCTAGGTAGCTCCTCACAGTTCTCACTGCTCCCGCCCCTGTCCACTGGCCCCACAACCCTCAGTCAACACTGGAGTCCACTCAGCCCTAAGGCCCTTTGGTGGATTCCCCCTAGGGCAGTACGGCTGTGTGACAGAACACGCTCCAGCTCCACAAAGTCTCTGCTCCTGCCCGACCGGTCCGCCCTGACCTCGTGGGGGCAAGGCAGGTGCCTCTCCCATTGCCACCGCTCAGCCCTCCCTCACACCTTTCCAGGCACAAATGAGGTTGTCACAACTGCTCCTGCAGCTCAGGGTGGCCGTGTACACACCGCAAGGCTCCTACCACGCCAGCCCAAACCCTGCTCTCCGAAACATGTCGCACATCGCTTATTTTTCTTTTAAGGGCCACTGAGATCCATAGCTGAGCTCAAGTGCTATGAGCCAGACTGAAGGAAGGAGCAGGGTCTCCCTGGGCGTGGATCCGCCGTGGACTCACCTCCTGCTCAGCCGCTCCTCCCGCTCCCTCTCCTCTCTCCTCCTCAGTCGATCCTGATTCCTCTTCTCCTGCTTTTCAGCCACAGTTTTCTAGATAAACAAGAAATTGGAAAATGAGAGAAGAGCAAGTTACACCAACTAGAGTGTGAACGCTGTTTAACAAAGCACTTTTACGTAATCTCAATATTGATAATTTAGAAATCCAATAGAAACTTTTAAGAAACAGGAACACAATCACCATTAAAGCTTCTTAATGGGAAATACGTGAAAATAACGCTTTTATCATTATATCTTACAAATTCAGTGACGTGTATATTCTAACAGATGCTACAGTTCTAAGTCACAGAAATCTATCTTTTGCCTCACACCAATCCAGAAAGTTATTTTTTTACCCAAAGGAGACTCCACAAACTTTATGGTAAAAAAAGAACACGTCTCTAACCAAACATATCCTGCTGCTTGTCCCTGGGGTGCTGCGTGCTACACTGGCTTTAGACCCAGCCTCATGGCGACAGTAGGCCAGGGGAGGTAGACCCTGAACCCTCAATACTTGGCCCATCAGGCTGGATTGTAAACACGGAGCAAAGACAATGCACAGACAGGAGGAGGCCTTGAGAAACGTTACTACCCGAACACAATTGACACAGCTTAGCTCAAAGCCCTGGGATCAGTCTGCATACTCCCACCCAAGGTCAACTCAAAGCCTTTTGGTGCCCCCACCTCTCTGCTGAGTGGAACGAAGCCCTGTGTAGAGTGGAGTAGGGAGACAAAGGGCCATCAGTGTTTTCGTGCTCATGATGGCACAAAGGATGGTCCCACCTTGCTGCAGACTACAGCCAGACACTGCATGAGAGGCGTAGCAAGGACTGAGAGAGAGGGGCCAGCTGTCCTCAAATCACTCCCAAGGCACGAGAGCCTTCCTGTCTGGTTGCTTCTGGCCCTCCACCCCTGGTTTCACTTGTCCTACACTTGAGCAGGCACACAACGATGGACAGGTTACGGTTAGGGTTAAGGATGGGAGTTTCAGCCCCTTAACTTCCTAAAGGGGATGTGACCGAGCATAGGCCTATGGTTTGGCATTAACTCCCTTCCACATCTCCCTACTTCCTAGACACTATGCTTCCACCCCTAACAAAGAAGGTCTTGCCTCGCTCTTACCCTCAGTGTGTGGCACACCTCTGGGACCACTGTAAGGGAAGCCATCTCTGATTAGGGCCCGGAACTCTACCCCTCCCTACTGTTAGGAGGTGCACTTCCAAATACATTTTTTGTTGTTAGTTTAACAGCTATTATCAAAATATATTTATGTTGCTTTGGTCAACGACATACCACTTGTAACTTCAATGATAAAACATGCTTTCTAGATCAAGTTAATACTTAAATTCTTAAGGTTTTAGGGGGAAAATTTTCAATATACTCTCATCTCTGTTGGAGAAATGTGTGTTAAAAAAAAAATAAAAAGCTTTCAGCTATAAAAAAAAAAAAAAAAAAACACCAGGACAGGGGCACCTGAGTGGCTCAGTCAGTTAAGCGTCCAACTGTTGATTCTAGCTCAGGTCATGACGTCATGGTTTGGGAGATCGAGCCTCATGTGGGGCTCTCTCTGTGCTGAGCCTGCCTGGGATTCTCTCTCTCTCTCTCTCTCTCTCTCTCTCTCTCTCTGCTGCTCCCTTGCTCACGCTCTCTCTCAATATAAATAAATAAACTTAAAAAAAAAATACCAGGACAAAATTATGGGATGATAGAAAATGGAAACGTAATTTGAAGGAGAAATGTAAAAGTGCCATTTCCAACTGCTAAGTAGTACATTTTTAGCGGGCATGGTAGTGGACACCAAACTGCTATATGTTCTATTGGCGGGGCACCTGGGTGGCTCAGTCGGTTAGGTGTCCGACTTCGGCTCACGTCATGATCTCACAGTCGTGGGTTCAAGCCCTCTGTCCGGCTCTGTGCTGACAGCTCAGAGTCTGGAGCGTGCTTCAGTTTCTGTGTCTCCCTCTCTCTCTGCCCCTCTCCCGCTCCCACTCTGTCTCTCAAAAATAGACAAACATTAAAAAAAGTTTTATATTCTATTGGCGACACAAATATTTTTACACCTTTCATATCCATCAGCTTGCAAGGACAAAATTCCAACTTAATAATATGTGACGGAGCGTATCACTTTTCAAAATTCTATTGGGAGCACAGAGCTGAATGTTTTAAGAGCAGAGGCTGCCACCCCAGCCCCACCCCTGCTGGTGAGTTCACACCGCACCTGCTGGCAACCCCTCTTCAGGGGCAGAGCTCTGTCCCCTGCTCCTTCTGGGGACACACAAGGCTCTCTACCCCGATGGTCACAGGGTCCCAGTCAGGGGCCATATGTCTGTCCCTCTATACTGAATTTCACGTGCGTGGAGGGAAGGCCTGCATAGGAGGCCTAGTACCCCATCCCAATGGTCTCCATACGCAGCAGGGAGGACTCCACCAGTCTGAAAAACAGTTCAAAGTATCTAAAACACACTCATCCTTCCTTCTGAATGTTCTGCATCCATGATATGTTTTAGAGCCTAACCTAGGAAAATGAGGAGTCTTGGGGAAGAGACAAAGGTGGACAGTGGTGCAGCAGCACCATCCAAAAAAGCCCTACCACATCCGCATCCTTCAGAGAAGGCTCAAAGGCAAGGGCCGGGAAATGTGATCTTCTGTCTAGCCTAACCACTCTCCACACACCCACCTCTGCCCAAGGAGAAAAACGAGACTACTGGCTCTTCCCATCTCCAACCAGAAGTTACTTCAGAGGTGGGCAAGAGCGGTCTGTACCTGGGGACGAGACTCTTTGTTTCCTGTAAACAAGTGCAGACTAAATAAATACCCAAGGTCCCTCTGGATTCTAAGACCTTAGATCTCTCGTGTGAACAACGTGATGAAATCAGAATATTTCACTATAAAACTCAAGGCACGTTCTTGAGAGAGGATAAAAACACAAGGTTTTCTAGATGTCAAGAAACATGAGGACAGTCAAGAGACTTGTTTCTCCAGAAACACAACACATTAACGTACCCTCAATTGATCAAGCTTCTCTCGAATCTGAATGAACCCCAAGTGTAACTTGCCCCCGAAGTGGTCTGCAAGGCGACGGTCATTGTCGTGGAGACCAAGGTAGGCTGAACAGACCTCACAGACGCGCAGCTTCTGCTGTTGAAAACTGGAAGCGGGCATGGAATTTCTGTATTCTTCCTGGACAACAGGAACAGATCAAGGACAGTGAGGTACCCAGCACCACAACCAAATATTCAACCCCAAAATGGATATATTTCAAGGGACTATAGGGATGACTTTTAAATAAATAAAAACTACACCACTTACAAGCCTCAGATATTTGTAACCAACTCAATTTTCATCGTTTATTTACAAAATGAACTAACAGTCATGATTCCAAAACAGTAAGAACATTTAAATCTCTGACAAGCAGGGTGCTGGTCTCAGAGGCCAGCAGAGAAGGGGTCTCAGCTACGCACAGAGGAGAGTCTAGGAGGGCCAGAGAAGCAAGAAGGGAGAAACTTCAAAAGGGGCCTTTGAAAAAACAAAGCACAAAACCCAAACCAAATAAACCACCAAAACATACAAGAGCCACTCATAGAGACTGTGTCCCAACATCCAGAAAACTGTATACCAATGCAACCCCAAAAACTAAAATGTGGAAGGACAAATACATTAGACTCTCTCTTCAAAGAAGGAAGTATATAATAGAACAGAGCAAACTACACCACCTAGTGCAGCCACTCCAGTCCGAATCCTATTATAAGGAGTAACTCACTCAGCTTCAAGGTGGAATGCATGAAATATAAAAGAAAAAAAAAAAAAAGGAAAAGAGGGACACGGCTCCTGCTGCTTGTGCCAAAGCTAAAACACTCTTTCCAAACCCAGGTTTAAGAAATGCATTCCAACAGTCACTGACCCTTACTTAAAGGGATCTTCCATTAATTCACACGTTCAAAGTTCCCTGGCAAATGGAGATTAACCTAAGTTACCATGTCATTCATTCGACTGGTGGGCACTCTCATACGCTGCTGGGAGGAGACCAGGTTGGTGCAACTAACAGGTGGTGCAACTGAATAATCTGAGAGCAAGACAGTGCATGCCATTACCAGAAATTCTTCCGGGCGTACGTCCTAGAACACGCTCATACACGTGCCAGCAAACAAGTGCAAGGGCACTTGCTGTGGAGCTGTCTGTAAGATGAGAAACCACCAATGGACAGTAACACGTCTGTGAAGCGGAAGCCTACAGCAATAACCTGAAGGAAGTTGTATGTAGCAACAAGGAGAGACCTTACAAATAGTGCCAAGTGAGGAATGCATGTGAGAGATGTGTATAGAATGGCAGCATTTAGGGGCACCTGGGTGGCTCAGTTGGTTGGGCAGCCGACTTCGGCTCAGGTCATGATCTCAAGGTCCGTGAGTCCGTGAGTTAAAGCCCCACGTAAGGCTCTGTGCTGACAGCTCAGGGCCTGGAGCCTGCTTTGAGTTCTGTGTCTCCCTCTCTCTCTGCACCTCCCCCATTCGCGCCCTTGTTCTCAAAAATAAGCAAACGTTAAAAAGATTTTTTAAAAAATGGCAGCATTTGGGACTTTTTATTTTTATTTTTTTTTAACGTTTATTTATTTTTGAGACAGAGAGAGACAGAGCATGAATAGGGGAGGGGCAGAGAGAGAGGGAGACACAGAATCTGAAACAGGCTCCAGGCTCTGAGCTGTCAGCACAGAGCCCGACGCAGGGCTCGAACTCGCGGACTGTGAGATCATGACCTGAGCCGAAGTCAGATGCTTAACCGACCGAGCCACCCAGGCGCCCCTATTTGGGACTTTTTAAACGCACAAAGCACACAACGCAGACACACACACAGACACACATACACACACACACACACACACACACACACACACACACACACACACACAGTTTACAGGCGGTACACATGTGTAATACCAGACAAAGACAAAACTGAATGCACAGTAATGTCTGCCTCTGAGGAGGGAGAGAATGAGACTAGAGGGGGAAGGACTGGGAACCTGAATTTCCATTATGATGTGCTATAACTTTTTTTTTAATGTTTTTATTTTTGAAGGAGAGAGACAGAGAATAAGTGGGGGAGGAGCAGAGAAGGAAGGAGACACAAAATCCGAAGCAGGCTCCAGGCTCTGAGCTGTCAGCACAGAGCCCAACGCGGGGCTCGAACTCGCAAGCTGTGAGATCATGACCCAAGTTGAAGTTGGACGCTAAACTGACTGAGCCACACAGGTGCCCCATTGCTAAACAAAACCAAAAACCTTACTCAAAAACGTAAATATGGTGGGCACACGAATATCTGTGATATTCTGTCCCTTTCTAGTTTCAAAACTTTGAATACCACCGCCTCATATCTTTCAAAATAAACTCTATGCCTAGTTAAAAAAAAAAAAAAAAAAAAAGCCAATCTCAAAAGGTTATGTACTGTATGACTCCATCTACTTAAGATTCTTGAAATAACCAGAATATACAGATAGAGGACAGATTGGTGGTTGCCAGGGGTCAGAGAAGTGGGTGCGGCTACAGAAGGATCGAGGGAGGGATCTCAGTGGTGATGGACTTTTGACTATCAACATCCTTTGTGATACTGTACTACGGTTTTTCAACATGTTACCACTGGGGGAAACTGACTAAAGGGTACATGGGATCTCTCTGCATAATTTCTTGAGACTACCCAACACACCCACCCTTGTCCACTACTAAAAGCAGAAAGGAACCCACAGGTGCCTTATTACCTTAGGTCAGCACTGCCCAGACCTGCCCAACACCACCCTGTCTTGCCCAGTGGTTTTAAGGAAGTAGTGCTGCCTCCTGGGGGCACCCTCAGTGATGCGGATGGAGGACAAATGGCCAGGGCAAGGATGCTAGGAGTCCTGGGCACGAAGAGCCGCGCATGCTACATTCTGCTCCTGTGTGGGCTGTCTGCAGACATGCACACGATGAACCCCACATCTACAATTTTTTATGCCTACATACAAATCTCTGAGCCATCCCAGGGATTTCTGGTGTTTGCTCGGCTCTTAGAAGCTGAAAGAGCTGGGCCACAGGACGTACCAATAGGCCACAGAGCTTCCCACTGGACAGAGCTGTCAGGACTCTCCTACATGTACACAAAAATTTCCCATTTCAATATACATCGGTTTAGTTCCTACGTAAGGACGTATATACGTGATTTATATTTGTATAGATACTCAGGGACTTAAATCCTGTGCAGAATGCAAGATTTAAATATACATGCAATTTCCTGGATATGTATCTACTCTGTAAACCAGGAAAGACTGTTTGGAACTCTACCAAGTCATACTAACATGGCAATGCCACCCAAGGTAACACCTGCAACTGTCACATTCTCAACCCATCCATCTCTTACCTTGAACACATCTAAGCATTTACATACAAAACATCCATCTGGGGTGGGGGGTGGGGGAGAACACCTGGATGGCTCAGTCAGTTAAGCATCTGACTCTTGGTTTTAGCTCAGATCATGATCTCACGGCTGGTGAGCTTGAGCCCCATGTTGGGCTCCGTGCTGACAGTGCAGAAACTGCTTGGGATTCTCTCTGCCTCTCCCCTTCTCAATCTGTCTCCCTTAAAATAAATAAAAATGCTGGGGGAAAAAAAATTGTTTACAAAACATCCATCTGGGGGCACCTGGGTGGATCAGCTGGCTAAGTGTTCAACTTTGGCTCAGGTCATGACCTTGCAGTTCAGGAGTTCAAGCCCGAAACTGTACTCTGCACTAACACTGCAGAGCCTGCTTGGGATTCAGTCTCTCTCTGTGCCCCTCCCTCACTTGCGGTCTCTTTCTCTCAAAAGAAACGAACTTAAAAGAAAATCCATCTGTATTGTGAATTTTCTCCCTCTCATGTTCAAGAATGGACCATATCAGCTATATATGTCACTAAGCAGGTGCTGTCCTGCCAGGGGTATGAGGCATTATCTTGGCACCACCTTCCAGGAGATACCTTCCAAGTTGGAGATGACCCCAACCCCAGCACAGCCCTGTCCTGAGTAATCCTTCTGCTCCCTGTACTGACTACTGCCTCAGTGGGCATCGCTCTAACACCAAGAGGCCCCTGGCACTATCCATGCATTCAGTTAGTCATTACCGAGCTCCTACTGCGTGTCCATCACCATGCTGAGCCAGGGGTGTACAGAGATAACCAAAGGGGACCTGACACCCACGTGCCATCTGCTCACCTCTACCGGCCCCCACCACTCTAAGAACTATCTCCGTTCATAGGTCTCCACTAAGGGGACTCCCAGGACCAAATTACTCTACCTGGAGACCCTTGGCAACACAAAGTCACTCTCAAACTCAGACCCCATTTCTTTTTTTCTTCTTTAAAGAATTCTTTTATTTCTTCTAATTTTTATTTATTTGTTTTTTGAGAGAGAGATGGACAACCTCAAGCAAGCCCCATGCCCAATATAAAGCCCAGCACGGGGCTCGATCTCACAACCCTGGGATCACCACGTGAGTTGAAGTCAAGAGTTGGACACTCAATGGACTGAGCCACACAGGTGCCCCCAGACCCCATTGCTTCTAAGCACCTGATTTCCTCAGAATGAAACATATCCATCTGTTCACATACTCTCGTCTCTGCACCCCCTCCCGCCTCCAGCACTGTCTCCACAAGAAGGGCATCCTCTGGCTTGTTCACAACCAGAAAGTATCTGGCACATAGCTGGAGCTTAATAAGCATGTGCTACAGGAACACAACCATCCCACCTCCCTCTGACTCTACTGTTCCCACCATTCTCAAAGCCGACATGAGCCATCTCCCATTCCAGGGGTAAGGACTTGAGATCCAAAGCATATCCAATGGATACAATAATCTAGGAGGAACACGGTTGTCAGTGATACAAACAATGAGTCCCTGACTCATTTTTTCCACCGCATATCCTGGCCTGGCATCCCAGCCAACACCACTTGGATGCTACCCTCAGTCTGCACAGGTTCTCCCTACGAGAGATGTACTGTCGCCAAGGACACCCAGCTTTCATTCTCCAATATAACTCTGACCCACTCATGCCAGCTGAGTAACCACCACAGCCAGAGGATCAGAGAGTAAAATGACACCACTCTGGGGGTGCGTGGATGGCTCAGTCGGTTAAGCGTCCTACTCTTGGTTTTGGCTGAGATCTGAGATCATGATCCCATGGTTGTGGGATCGAGCCCCACAATGGGCTATGCACTTACCGTACAGAGCACAGCTGGGACTCTCTGTCCCTCCCCACTTATGCTCGAGCACTCTCTCTCTCTCAAAATAAATAAATGAACATTACAAAAAAAAAAAAAAAAAAAAAGACACCACTCCAGTGACTTCACTCTCAAGACTGCATTCTGCATATAGGTGTTATGCTCAGGGCTGGTAAGGGACTGGTCTGATGTCACACGAGTGTCACGGGGGGCAGAGCAAAGGCACAAACCCAACTGTGCACAGATTCTAAATCCTACAATCCTATCCATACAGCATCTTATTTCCAACTTCTTTCCAATATTCAAAAAATTGAATGCTTTAATTTTAGCCCAAATGGTGAATCTTCTGGGGTTACTAAGTTTCCTCTTTCTTGAAGACATTTCCCACTAACCTCAGCTTCTTTTTTCTTTGCACGGACTTTTTCCACTTCCATAAGAATTTTCTGGGATTCATCAACATTTCCTTCAGCTCCCAGCTGCTCAGCTTTAGCAAGAAGTTTTCCGATTTCTTCATTCAACTCATGTACTTTTTCTGCCTAAGGGAAGACAGAAATAATCAGGTAAGCAGACATCTAAAACCAAAAGACTAGAACAAAGAGAAAGTGAGTGGTTCTCTTGCTGTTCTTCTGTTCCGTTCCACCAGAATTAAAGAGAACAGCCAGGATCCTCACTGAACGCATGCAAAATGTAGAAATTTTGACATCCTTACTAGCACTGTTGTGACCCTGACCTTAAACTAAACCTGGCCACTGCATCCCAGTAAGAGCATGTAAGACAGTAAGAGCATGTCTGTCACTTCCAACGTGGTGGTCAGGGTCATCACGGTGGTCATTTTCAGGGCTGTCTCTTCTCACTTCTATCACAACTCAACCTTCTGGGTAAAGGCCATAAAACATCCAGGTTTAAAGGTATAAATTTGTACTGTAAGCAAAATGCCTAATCATTTGGAATTTAATTTTAGAAATAAAGTAGCACCTTTGGTCCAGTTATCAACTGCACATATCTTAAGTGATGCCTTTACAAAACTGAAAGTAAAGGACACCACAGAGACTTAGTTGTGCTGAAAGAGGGGGAGCAGAGGAGGGATGAACTGATAGGCCAGTTACACAAAGATCTACCTTCTTTATTCTGCGGTATAGGTACCCCACAAACTAACCATTTCTCAACTAGCTTTCCCCCGTTTCCTATTTTACGTGGTGATGTTAAAAAAAAAACAAATGTTAATGTCTCCCAGGCATACCTTCGCAGAAACTTCTGCACTGATCTCCTCCTGCGTCTCTGCCAGTCGCTTCTTGGCAAGCTCAGTTCTCCGATCACACTCGGCAATAAAGGACTCCAAGTGATCCATTGCCTAGCTCAGGAGAAGCAGTGAGCTATGATCAGTTACATGTAGGGCCTTGGAACCCATTTATTCAATAGGACATACACTCCTGGGTTGGTTTCTTAAAAGCCTGTAAGTTCAGTGGGAAGATCTTAAACTACACTATAGCCAGCACGTCCATAATCACATTAAACCAAGGGGCTTTGTTAAACCAAGTGATCACTCAGAAGCATGGTCTTCTCATCTGTTTATTTCTAAAATTTGTAAAAGGACCCCCATCCCTCAATAACATTTCCAGGAATTTTTTAATTAAAACACTTGGCCATAATTAACAGCGTTCTCTGAGGGGCAGGAAGGGTGGACTGAGACTAGTATCAGAGGCCCTCTGCTGGTGAGCTGTGGGGGATGCAGATGATGTACTCACTGGTCTGTGTGAGCCACGTAAATATTATTCCCTCATGTTCTGAGGGTAGAGTTCCCCCTTCCACCTCAAAACAAAACAATAGAACAAATATTACTGAGAGCTGTGAGTATGGTTAGTTATTGCCTACGGTCTAAAGTAGCAGGAAAACTGGTTACTACTTACCCAAAGAGATAAAGGAAAAGAAACTCTAGATATCTAATTGCTCACTCTGAAGAGTTTGTGGGAAACACTAAAATACACTAATTAATAAGCTGCTTCGTAGGTTTTAGGCAGTTAATCTGTCATGACCAGTCAAAGGCTCCAGCGTAACTCAGATAAACACACAAACAGATGTGTCAGGCTATGACCAGTGATTAGCACCTCTTAACTCACACCCACAAGTCAACTTGCAAATGTCGGCATTGTGTTAAATATGACAGCAACAGAGTTTAGAACAGGATGACGTGACTAGACCATGTGAACTATCACCAAAAAATACAGGAGAACAAACTCTGGGTAGAGTTCCTAGAAAGCAGATGGAAGGCCAACAGACCAAGTGGTGAGAATCTATGTCCCTCTGCCCAAAGATGGCCAGGGAACAGTAGGTCAGCTGTCAAGAAACCACTCTACAAGGATCAGTGCCACAGTGGAATGGATAATAGGGACACTGGAGAGGGTTACTGTCTCCTCTAGAAATCTTAAATACTCTTTTCAAACAAATGCTTACTTGGAAGTAGGTCAAGACAGAGAAGAGGCTCTGTGACGATGCCAAGCCCCCCCAGGTGCTGAAGAAAGGTTAAAGCCTAATCATCCACTGAGGCCAATTACCAATTTCACTCCATGATTTTGGAATTCAGTACCTCTTTCCTGTTGTTTGTTGGCCATCCAAATATTCCCCGATGTTTCGCTACATTTCAATCTAACAACCAGGAAAGCAAATGATCATCATGTGTCTGCATGCACTGTACTTCCTGGAAAGATGTAGAGTTGACCAACTCTGCAGACAGGGTGGTAACTTACCAGGATCAAAGTGCCAGCGAGCTGATACAAGTCCCATGCCACCTGTGCTCACATGGGATAATGGATTGTGGCAGACCATCCTGAATCGCCCCAGGTTCACCCACACAGAGGTGTCAAATCTGTGGTGTGGTGTCCCTCCGTTATATACCCAAAAAGAGCAATCTCCCCTGAAACAGACCCACGAATCTACACATCAGGGGTCAAGTGGGCAAGAGACATCTAATAACCCTGCCAAGGCGTTACCAATTAAAGCAACCAACTGCATCTTCAGCAGAACCTCAATTAGCTACAGACTCAGACATCTGATGAGCTAAAAACTAAATAGGAAACCTCACAACCCAAAATAGGCAGACCACAGAGACATCCTTTAACTGCCACATTCTTTAAAAGACGATGCTTTGTTCTACTGCTTCTTCTCTTCAAAGTGCTTGTCAAATTCAGATTGATTCCTAAAATATATCAAAGAGGAGGTTTAAATAATTTTTCTTAAAAAAAAAAAAAAAAAAAAAAAAGGTACCCAAGTCTAAAAATTAAGTCCTAATCACAGCCCACCATTGACCAGAACGTGACCCAACCTCTGTGGCTTAGGAATGGTACGAGGAAATATGAACTACTGAGGGTACCTGAGCACAGGGCTGCTGTACAATTGGCACATAAGTCTCACTGCTGCTGAAGGCTATTCCTCCACACGCAGGACCGTCTGGTGCTGCTCCCAGCCCAGCAGAAATGACAGTGGCCAGAAACAAGCATGTGCCATCAAGGAGACAGGTCACAGCACACACGTGCCCCTGTACTGTGTGACATGTCCACACATGCCTTAAAAGAGCTACACAGAAACTCTGAAAGTCTCCATTTCCCAGGTGAAAAAAGTGAGGTACAGTTTCCAAACTACTAGGTAATGGCATCAGGGTGCAAGAACCCTTGTGGCTTGGCTCCAAAGTCCTTACACCCAATCTGCACAACTGTGAGGCGGTCAGTACCAGCCCAGTTCACAGATGAATAGAAAAAGTTAAAAGAACTTGCCCAAGGTCACAAAGGGATTCTAATCCAGAATATCTGACTTAGCAAATACAACTGTTATACTGTCATCTGTAGCTAGAAAAAGTAGGTATAATCACAACTGGTCTCCTATGGGATATTAAAGATAGCTTGGAAATTTAGTTGATATGGTGTGTAGTTTTTGGAAACCTGTGAAGTAAAACATCAACAAGCAAGACAAAGGCGCCTGGGTGGCTCAGTCAGTTAAGCATCCGACTCCTGAGGTCGGCTCAGGTCGTGGTCTTGAAGTCGTGAGATGGAGCCCTGTGTCAGGCTTTGCATCGGTAGTGTGGAGGCTCCCTGGGATTCTTCGTCCCTCTCCCTCTGGCCCTCCCCTGCCCCTCTCCCACTTGCATGCATACACTATCCCTCTCAAAATAAATAAACTTAAAAAAAAATTTTTTTTAAATAGGAAACAATCTGGGGAAAAAATGATCTCTACTGAATTTAAAAAATAAAATTTTTTGTTTTTTCAATATACGTATGCTAAAGGAAAGTGTTGCTCTGTAACTTTTTCATCGGCGAATATGTTAATATTGCGATTTGCCAGTGTTCAAGTTGAGAAATTTTATAGAGATGACCTAGTAGCAAACATATTATATACCCTTTTCCTAGGAAATTTCTGAATAAAACACTTTCAAGAAGTCAAGGCCTGGCCCTGGCATGTCAGGCTGAGGCTGTGGTAGGCTGGGAGCCTGTGGTGAGGATGGGGAGGCGCCTTCTCCCAGATAAACTCCCAGAGGCTCCAGCCATCAAGCTCAAGCTGAGGGTCTAGGCAGGATATACCTACACAAAGAATTGCTTTTACAACAACCCCATCAGGACCACAAATAAATACCTTTTTATATCTCTGACTGGCAAAGTCCCCAAAATTTGGCCACTCACTGTTGGCAAAGATGCGAAAATGGAACTCTTCTACACTGCTGGTGGGAACATTCATCCCTCCGGAGAACACTATGGCACCATCAAAATGAAAGATACCCTTCTGATCCAACAGTTCTGCATGTAGAAATCTCCCCCAGATACATGTATACAATGCCAATGTGTAATGCAGCACCATGATCATCAATAGGGGACTGGTCACATAATGTAGATATCCGTGCTTTGGAATACTACGTAGCCACAAAAAGGAATAAGGAACTCTATACAAAGATACACTAACAAGGAGAACAAAAAAAAAGGGGGTAAGGATACAATAAGTGTATAGTAGACTCCTATTTGTGTAAAAACAAAACAAAACAAAAGAAAAAAAAACAATGGAATACAGACATACTATCTGCCTCAGGTATGCACATAAACTCTAAAGGAAACAGAACACTTAACTGGTTACTTCTAGAAGCAACCAGGTGACTGAAGAACTGAGCAGGAGAGCGGTTTCACAATGTACCTTCTATACTTTAAATTTTTGAACCTTATGAGAGTTCTACATGTTTTTACATTGCTAAGAGATGCTGCACCTTAGTGAAATAACTGATCTAGGCAACTATCCTCAACTGTGCTTCAAGCATCAGGCTAAAGGCTGAAGGGGACCTTCATGACCAAGAGATAAAGGGTGTCTGTAATGACCAAGCCCACAGATCACTGTGTCAGCTGAGGTGATACAACAGCAAGGGCAAAGCTCTACCTCTGAAATCCTCCAGTCACAGAAGAAAGTAAATCTGATTATCAAGCCTCCAGATCTAACTCCTAGGGTACAGGAATTTCAAAGATAAGGGAAAACATGTTAAAAAAAACATCATGAGGATACAATCACCAAAGTCCAGGAGGAGACTGTAAGAAAATTAATTTCTTCAAAAAGATTTAAAAAGACTTACAAAAAGAAGTAAAAAGACTTACAAAGCACTCTAATGTGTAGCCCTTATTCTGAATCCTAAGTCAAACAAATAAAACTGTAAAAGAATCCTTTTTGAAGCAATCTGGGAAATGTGAACACTATCAAATGGTATATTATTTTTTAAAAAGACTGTTTTTAATAAAGTCTTCAACTTCTAGATATACTCTTGCAGTATTTACAAATGAAATTCCATGTCTAGGAGCTACTATAAAATAATCCAGTGGGGGCACCTGGCTGGCTCAGTTGGTGGAGTGTGCAACTCCTGATCTCAGGCTTCTGGGTTCAACCCCTATGGTGGCGGTAGATATTACTTAAAAAATAAAATCTTGGTGTGCCTGTGTGGCTCAGTCAGATAGTGTCCAACTTTGGCTCAGGTCATGATCTTGCAATTCGTGGGTTCGAGCCGTGTGCTAGTGTCTGTTCTGACAGCTCAGAGCATGGAGCCTGCTTCTGATTCTGTGTGTCCCTCTGAATCTGCCCCTGTCTGACTTGTGCTGTCTCTGTCTCTCTCTCTCCCTCTCCCTCTCTCTCTCAAAAGTAAACATTAAAGGGGCGCCTGGGTGGCTCAGTCGGTTAAGCGTCCGACTTCGACTCAGGTCACAATCTCGCGGTCCGTGAGTTCGAGCCCCGTGTCGGGCTCTGAGCTGATGGCTCAGAGCCTGGAGCCTGCTTCAGATTCTGTGTCTCCCTCTCTCTCTGCCCCTCCCCCGTTCATGTTCTGTCTCTGTCTCAAAAATAAACAAAACGTTAAAAAAAATTTTTAAAAAAGTAAACATTAAAAAAATAATAAGAAAAATAAATAAAATCAAATAAATAAAACCTTACAGGCATCTGGGTGGCTCAGGCGGTTAAGCGTCTGATTCTTGGTTTTGGCTCAGGTCATAATTTGTTTGTGAGTTTGAGCTCCGTATCAGGCTCTACACTGACAGCGCGGAGCCTGCTTGGGATTCTGTCTCCCTCTCTCTGCCCCTCCCCTGCTCGCTCACTCACTCTCTCTCTCTAAAAAAAAAAAAAAAAAAAATTAAAAAAAATAAATAAAATCTTTTTTTAAAAAAATCCAGTGGGGAAACAAAAGAAAAAAGATGAAACAGGAATCTTCATATCAATAATCACTGAAAGAATTGTTGCACAGGAGTTGCACTGGGAGACAGAACCCAGAAATTTCATTATAATATTCTGTTCAGTTCTGTATCTTTAGAACTTTCCCTTACCACATTTTAATTTTTATTATTTAAAAAAAAATTTTTGGGGCGCCTGGGTGGCGCCGACGGTTAAGCGTCCGACTTCAGCCAGGTCACGATCTCGCGGTCCGTGAGTTCGAGCCCCGCGTCAGGCTCTGGGCTGATGGCTCGGAGCCTGTTTCCGATTCTGTGTCTCCCTCTCTCTCTGCCCCTCCCCCGTTCATGCTCTGTCTCTCTCTGTCCCAAAAATAAATAAAAAACGTTGAAAAAAAAATTAAAAAAAAAAAAATTTTAAGTTTATTTATTTTGAGAAATACAGAGACAGCGTGAATAGGGAGGGGCAGAGAGAGAGAGAGAGAGAGAGAGAGAGAGAGAGAGGGGTGGGGGGAGGGAGGGAGATTTGGAAGAAAAGTTAAGGCAAGACGAAATAGCTGGCAGTGAACTCACCATTCCCAAGGCTTAGTGATGGGTACAAGAAAATTCATTATATGATTACATCTACTTTTGATATTTGAGATTCTCCACAGAAGTTTAAAAAAAATTCCCTGGTAAATCAACCTTTGTCTTTTTTTGGTAGAGAAATAATCCGTTTAATCATAACTTTAAACTGTTAGAAGTTCGATGAGCAGGACTCACTACCTCCTTTTGGCCAGCAGAGCCTCAGAATTCTGACCCACAGCCAACCCTTGACACACAGGCTTCCAGCAAATGTTCTGAAACAGTCTGCTAAAAACCTAACCCACCAAGGTCAACTTGTGCCAGTTAACCAGCAAGCTGTCCCTTTTGAGGCGCCTGGCTAGATTAGCCAGAAGAGCATGCGACTGAAGTAGGGTATAGAGACCATTTAAATCAAAACAAGAAACGAAAGAACCAAGTTGTTGCTTTTAAAGTGTTTGCCTCCCTGCATTTTGACAGATAAGAGACTTGAGAGGCAGAGAGTCAGGGGGAGAGAGAATTGACAGTGTGGAGCCTGATGCAGGGCTTGATCTCAAGATCAAGGATCAGGACCTGAGCCAAAATCAAGAGTCAATGATTAACCAACTGAGCCACCCAGGTGCCCCTGCTTCCCTGCATTTTAAAGTGGTACTAAGTGACTGCCTCCAGGGAGGGGAGGGCACACTCTGTATTTTAAAAGCCAGATCTACCAATTCTCTGATTAAGCAGTATGTGTTCAATGAGACCACAAAAAAACAAAAAACAAATCAAACAACCCCCCCCACCCCCCCCCAAAAAAAAACTATAGATGAACTCTCTATTATACACAATTTTGTACCTTTGTCTTGCTCGTGACATCACAGCAATTCTAAATCATTAAATAGATTTTATACAATTTCGAGGGCAGTCTATGACATGAGTTCTGTGTCCAATTTTCCAATCTTATAAACAATCCTACCATATTTGTTTACCAATGCCTGCCTATATTTCTAATTACTTCCTAAGAATGGAGATTTGTAAAACTAAGTCACAAGGTAAAAATACACACACACACACATTTTGTTAAGATCTTCGTTTTGAGGGATGCCTGGGTGGCTCATTCAGTTGAGTGTCTGACCACTGATTCTGACTCAGGTCATGATCTCATGGTTAGTGAGACTGGGCATGGAGCCTGCTTGGGATTCTCTCCCCCCCGCTTTCTCTCTCTCTGCCCCTCCTCTGCTCACAGATGCTTGTGCTTTCTTTCTCAAAACAAATAAATAAACTTAAAAAAAAAAAAAAAAGATTTTATCTTTGGGGGGCCTGGATAACTCAGGTGAGCGTCTAACTCTTGATTTCAACTCAGGTCATGATCCCTGGATGGTGGAATAGAGCCCTGCATCAGGCTCTGTGCTGAGTGTGGAGCCTGCTTGAGAGTCTCTCTCCCCCTCTTACCCTCCCCCCACTTATTAAAAAAAAAAAAAAAAAAAAGATTTTATTCTTAAGTAATCTCTATATCCAATGTGGGGCTCGAACCCACAACCCCAAGACTGAGCTGCACACTCCACGAACTGAGCCAACGAGGCACCCCAAGATAAAAATAGTTTTTTAAAAAAAAAAATTTTTTTTTAACGTTTATTTATTTTTTTGAGACAGAAAGAGACAGAGCATGAACGAGGGAAGGTCAGAGAGAGGGAGACACAGAATCCGAAACAGGCTCCAGGCTCTGAGCTGTCAGCACAGAGCCCGATGCGGGGCTCGAACTCACAGACTGTGAGATCATGACCTGAGCCGAAGTCGGCTGCCCAACCGACTGAGCCACCCAGGCGCCCCTAAAAATAGTTTTAAATTTTCATTTCTGCCTATTATTGTGTTAGCTAACTGGACCTAATGACTATATGTGACACCAAAAATGTAATTTTTTCTTCTCTCCTCCCACAAGAAATAATCACTTAAGAATCTGGTATATACTGGGATGCCTGGGTGGTTCAGTTGGTTAAGCACCAGACTCTTGATTTCTGTTCAGGTCATGATCTCACGGTTCGTGGGATCGAGCCCTGTGTCAGGCTCTGTGCTGACAGAACAGAGCCTGCTTGGGATTCTCCCTCCCTCTCTGCCCCTCCTCCACTCGTGCACATGCTTGCTCTTTCAAAATAAACATTAAAAAAAAATCTGGTGGGGTGTCTGGGTGGCTCAGTCGGTTAAGTATCCGATTTCGGCTCAGGTCATGATCTCACTGTGAGTTTGAGCTGTACTGACAGCTCAGAGCCTGGAGCCTGCTTTGGATTCTGTGTCTCCCTCTCTCTCTGCCTCTCCCCCACTCACACTGTCTCTATCTCAAAAATAAACATTAAAAAAATTTTTTTTCTTAAAAACTGGTATATACTTTTATTTAAAAAAAAAATTTTTTAAACTTTATCCATTTTTGAGAGACAGAGCATGAGTGGGGGAGGGGCAGAGAGAGAAGGAGACACAGAATCAGAAGCAGGCTCCAGGCTCTGAGCTGTCTGCACAGGGCCCTACACCGGGCTCGAACCCACGGACTGTGAGATCATGACCTGAGCCGAAGTTAGACGCTCAACCAACTGAGCCACCCAGGCGCCCCAAAAACTGGGATATACTTTTAAAACTTGCATTAAGATGCATATACAAGAACACAATTTTCATTCCCACCAAACAGGACAATTTGGTAAGTTTCCATTTTCTTCTTCACATCATGTATCTTCTATGATCTACAACTGTGCAGTATTTCACTTTATTGTGACACAACTACTTTAGCCCCTCCAAAAACATCCATGTTTGGGTATCTCCATTTTTCCACTAATTCAAAATGATGCAATGAACACCTTCCATCTTCTCGTACACACGCAATGTTCTTGTAGAACAACTTGCTACAAATTGCTTAGAGGTGACTCAAATCTCTAACCGCTTTAGTTTAATTATTTTTAAGGTTTATTTATTTTTGAGGGAGAGACAGCGTGAGCAGGGGAGGGGCAAAAAGAGAGGGAGACACACACACACACACACACACACACACACACACACACACTCTCCTTACATAACAAAAATCGTTTAAAATAGAACTCAAACACCTGTTATCTTTAATATATTTGATAAACTTTTCAACATTAAAACAAAACACATGTTCTGAGTTTGTGGTCAGTTGTCCCCCAACAGGCCTACTGCAGGGAGTCTGACCCCTCTGCCAGCACCATTAATTCTGGCAAATAACAGTGGGCTTCAGACACTTCCAGAGACTCTGGTAAATGGCTGGCCTATCTAATTATTGCCAACATGGAGATTCTATCAAAACACTGGATGAGGTACACAAAAATATAAGTTACTAAGAAAAAGCAGAATAAAGGGTGCCTGGGTGGCTGAGTTGGTTGAGCATGTGACTCTTGATTTTGGCTCAGGTCATGATCCCAGGATTGTGAGATCGACCTGCACATCAGGCTCTGCGCTTAAAATTCTCTCTCCCTCTGTCCTGTTTCCCACTCTCGCACACACACATTCTCTCTCTCTCAAAAAGAAAAGAAAAAAAAAAAAAAAAAGAAAAATCAGAACAAATCATGGATTAGAGGTGGTTTACAACCTATGAAAATGAAACCTGTATTCATCTCCTAACAGTGATGACCACACCACACTGCAGCCTTTCCAGAAACCAACCTCAAGATGGGCACCTGGGAGCTGTTGGTCCCAGGCCCGTGGCTCGGATAGTGCAGGGGCCGAACGGCAGGCTCGGAGGCCAGCACCACCAGCAGGTCTTCAGAGGGCAGCAGCAGAACAGGGACAGCAAGAATTAGCATACTGACTATATTTGGCCAAAAAGCTTCTGAGGGGTTCTGCTTCTCAAAATTGCAATTCTGACAAGAAGTACCACAACTAGCCTTTCTGATAAACCTATCTGTTCATCTTGAATCAACTATCTTTAAAAGATCAAAGTGACCTCCAGAGAGAGCTACTGGATGGCTGGTCACAGAAAGGGGAGACTTTTCACCAGAGCCTTTTAGACTTCTGGAATCTCCCACAGTAAACATGTATTACCTACCAAAGAGATTTAAAAATTGGTTTTCATCAAATTAACTTAACAAATCTATATTCTGAGAAAAGCCTTTATCTTCCCTAAAAAGTTTATACTGTAAAACTAAGGAGATGAGAAGTTATTTTAGGGGCGAGGCACCTCTGTGGATAAGTTGAGCATCCAACTTTGGCTCAGGTCATGATCTCACAGCTCGTGGGTTTGAGCCCTGCATTGGGCTGTGTGCTGACAGCTCAGAGCCTAGAGCCTGCTTCGGATTCCGTGTCTCCCTGTCTCTCTGCCCCTCTCTTGCTCACGCTCTGTCTCTCAAAAATGAATAAATGTTAAAAAAAAAAAAAAAAAAGTCATTTTACAGGCACCTGGGTGGCTTAGTCAGTTAAGCATCAGACTTTGGCTTAGATCATGACCTCACAGTTTTCAGTTTCATGAATTCAAGCCCTACGTCGGGCTCTCTGCTGGAAGTGCAGAGCCCACTTTGGATCCTGTCTCCCTCTCTCTGCCCTTCCCGCTCCTCAAAAGGAAAAAAACATTTTTAAAAAAGTTATTTTAGCTTGGTATCGTAAAGTTAGGCCACTTTTAACTACTTTACTTAGAGTAATCCGTGTACATCCAAACAGTGTTGATATGTATAAATTAAAAACTCAAAAGGTGGGGCATGGGCATCATTATCTTAAAACCAATGCAGAAACTTTTAAGGTAAAATCTCCCTCTTCTCCCTAACACCTAGAGGTATCTTCTTAGCTTCATAGAACAACAGTCCACTGTGTGACAGAACAATATATTTATTTTTTTCTTTTTTAAGATTTTATTTTTGTGGGGCGCCTGGGTGGCTCAGTTAAGCGTCCAACTCTTGGATTCGGCTTAGGTCATGATTGCGCAGTTTGTGGGTTCGAGCCCCATGTCAGGCAGGCTCTGTGCTGAGAGCGCAGAGCCATTTGGGATTCTCTCTCTCTCTCTCTCTCTCTCTCTCTCTCTCAAAATAAATACATAAGTAGATTAAATAAATACACACACACACATCCAACGTGGGGCTTGAACTAACAACCCAGAGACCAAGAGGTGCACACTGTATGGACTTAAGCCACCCAGGCACTTTGTGACAATTTATATAACTAGTTCTCCATTAATAGTTGCATTACAGCCTCTTTTTTTTCCCTTTAAAAAAAAAAGTTGCAATGAGCATCTTTTACATATACATTTGTACGTATCCCTAAGATATGTTCCCAAGAGCATAGTTTTTTAAAGTTTTTTATTTTGAGAGAGAGAGAAATCACACATGTGTGCATGGGGGAGGGGTAGAGAGAGGGGGAGAGAATCCCAAGCAGGCTCCGCACCGTCAGCGCAAAGCCCAATGCAGTGCTTGATCCCACGAACCATGAGATCGTGACCTGAGCCAAAATCAAGAGTCAAACGCTTAACCGACTGAGCCACCCAGGCATCCCCTGGCTATCAAACATTTTAATTTGAGCCACCTGTAAAATCAAAAATTATTTTTAAGGAGTTGGGGGAGGGGTAGTTACCTTTTTCAGTGAAAAATTCCTATGTGTGATAAATTTTCTCATAGCACAAAAAAGTCTCTTGACCCACTCTAGCCCTCCAACCAAGTTAAGAGTGTTCATAATCTCTAAAAAACCTCTCTGCACATCTAAACATGTCAACAAGTGTACACCACCCTTCCCTGTTAAAAAAAAAAAAATACACACTTTGGAGGGGTGCCTGGCTGGCTCAGTCAGTAGAGCATGCAACTCTTAATCTCAGGGCCATGAGTTCACACCCCACATTAGGCACAGAGCTCACAAATAACTAAATACTGTATGCAATTTACAACAGCGTTAAAAAAAAAAAAACCACACTATGGAAGCATCATATCACACTTTGCTTATCCACTTAATCTACCTTTCAGATAAATTCACTTCAGTGATACAGTGAACTAACTCAATTCTCTTTTCACAGCTCTACTTCATTCCATCCTAAAAAGCAACTATGATTTAGCCAGTCCCTTATTGAGGAAGTCTACTTGGTTCCCGTTTTCTACAGTTATAAACGCTGTAGGAATATTCCAGAACAAATTTATCTTTGTACGTATGGGAAGTATTACCAGTGAGCTATGATCTTAGAACTGGCCATCCTGGGATGTGCTTTCACATCTTCAGATGTTGAATTACCCACGAGGTGTATCAGGATTACTTAATTCTTCATCTCTTCAGTTCTGAATGAGGGAGAGCACCCACCACAGGATTAGATGCCCGCTAGGAAATGTCCTTTTCCATTCTTTGCCCATTTTCTATTGAGCCACTAATACCATTCTAGTCAATGACGATGAATTTTACATAGAACTAGCTTGTTGTCCTCCACACTGCAAATATTCTGTCCCAGCTTATTCTCATTGTATGTAAGGCAATTTTTTTTAGTAACCCCTACAACCAACGTGGGGCTGAAACTCATGACTCAAATCAGCAGTCACATGCTCTTCCAAGTGAGCAGGCCAGGAACCCCACATATGGGTATTTTGGATACACTAAATTTGTACGTTTTTACACAAATGCACACATCTTTCTCTTATAGCTTCTACACTTTATAGCACCGAGATGACAAAACAAAATCCATTTTGGGGGGATCCACCTGGGTATTTTACTACCGGTTGGTACATAGTTTACTGTTCGTTAAAAACAAATCCAGTTTCTCCATACTGGCGGAACACACCTCCTTCAAAATACACTACACGACTACGTGCTTCAGTCTGTTTCCAGTTCTTCTACTAATCTATTTCGTAGTTGTAAATTCATCAGGTCATTTAAAAAATGCGTGGACATTCTGATTTAGCAGAAATGCTGAGACTTATGATCCAGAAAACATTGCTGAAACTGAGATTTCAAACAGACACTGGTGTACATACCAGTTTCTGAAACCTGACATCCCAAGATAATGGCCTCTTCACATAAGCATTTGCAGTTTACTGAAGAATGAAACTCACAATACAGAAAAATTCCCTTTCTGAGCCTCTTCTGTTAGGTGACCTGTTGCTAAAGGCATTTTTATTTTTAGTTAATTCCAAGATTCAACACTGAGAACACGCTGTGGCTAAAGAATGAATCTGAAAAAGAACTGTTAATTTTCATCACTTTAAAAGCTACTGGATTAAATAGAATTTACTCAAGTTATAATACATCCTTCAAAATGGCCTTTGGTGAGGAGGAAATGCCTTTCCTTGGGTTTTGTTTTTCCCTGACTCCCTCACACCAAGTTCTGTCCCTTCCCAGTCTTCACGCAGAAACCATTGTGAATGGCATCAACGCCACCCCACCCTTTAGTTATTTAGAGACAGATAGTGTATGAGTGGGACAGGGGCAAAGATAAAGGGAGGCGCCAGTGCAAAGCCCAAAGCAGGGCTAGATTTCACAAAACTGTGAGATCATGACCCGAGCCGAAACCAAGAGTTGGCTGCTCAACCGACTGAGCCCCTCAGAGGCCCCTACATCAAACCCCTTCACTGACCTCTAGTCATACTAGCGATGGATGATTAGAGAAAAGAAAAAACTTAAATAGAGTGACTCTAAATCCTGCATTCTCAACGGAGAAAGGGGTAAAAACGGCTTAAGGGATGAAAAAAAATCTCAGATATCACAACGGTTTGTGGCCTGGAAGTGACCACAGCACGCAAGCTAATATGCAGGGTATCTATGGTAACAAAATTTCATGGAGGGGCAAGGGACAGACAAATTAGGAATAAAGATCTAAAAGGGCTCCTTTGGGAGGCAACATTTTTTTAAAAAGTTGCGAAATTCCATTTTATTACCACTAAATTGCAAATATTTAACACTAAAGGGGTATAAACTGGTATCATGGCTTCATCAACAACAGAGTAACAATAGAAACAACATACAGAAAAAGGACATTACAGAACTATCCTGCAAGGATCAACACACGCATCCCCTACAAGCCAGCAATTTCTTTCCTCGGAATAGACCCTAGATAAATCCTAATACGTGTGCACCAAAAAAGATATTCAAGAACACTCATAATACTGTTTGTAACAGCAAAAAAAAACCTAGAATCAACCTGTCTGTGAATAATGAATGGAGTTTGGGGAATAGTCAAGCAGCAATGAAAATAAACCATATCCAACAAAATGGGTAAAAAGAGACATACTGAATGAAAAAATAAGATTACCAAGGATCTATATTATGAAACAATTTTTCTAAAGCTTAAAAACAGGCAAAAGTATAATGTTCAAAGAATCATAATAATACGTAATCAAAAACACCTTGAAAAGGAAAGGATAGATATGAAACGCACAACAGTGTCGGGGTGGCAGACATACAGATGGATACCAAATGATACTGGCCATGTTCTAACTCTAAGGGAGAGTGGTGGCACAGTAAGTATCTCTTCAATTATTTTGCTTCATAACTTACAAATCTCACATTATTCTCATTAGTTGATATTTGGCTCTTCACAGTAGGGATGAATTAACACCAAAAAAAACTTACATCTAATTCAAAAAACAGGTCCCTTTCTTTACTTGCAATCTCATAGTCTGCTCGGAGGGCCAAGTCGTGGATTTTGGTACATTCTCCTAAATCCATGCGCTGTAAGAAAGAAACAAAAATTTACACATGAGCATCTACTCAATGTAGAAAGCACACGACCTGGTGTTTCAACTGTCACCAAAATAAACAATACCTCTTTGAATACTAAACTAGAATAAATAAATTAAGAAACCATGCATAGCCAAGAAGCCTTACTTTTCTTTCACCACGATTATGTGACACTTGTATGCATTTAAGTGTGAAGGTTTGTATCTCTTTCAAAGCCAGAAATAGAATAACAATGAAAACCACATTAATTAGCTTTTGCTAGTTTTATTTTTGCATCAGTCATAGAAAAAACGTCTATTCAGTGAGTATCAGCATGGGGGAGGGGAAGGTGGCAAGGAAAAGGCCAGAAAACAAGATGCCATCAATACAAATTTCTAGGCATTCCTTCCTATAATCCTCACTACTCAAGACGATCAATGCTTCGGGTGCAGAGATAAGGAAAAGGAAAGAGCAGATAGCAATCAGGTTTTGGCAATTCTAACAGAACCTGACGCTTAGTTTTGTGTAGCTCTTTGTATACCAGAAGGCATAAAGCAGAATGGGCCAATTCAGAGCCAAAAGAATCCTCCAAACATTCTCCTAACCTAGTAAATGACCCTTGACATAACTGGGGACATAGATTGCGCCACAAAAGGCTCTTTTACTAAAACAAATGGCTTGTGTTACCGGTAACATTAGCCTGACGTGACACGCTATCATGTGTTGTACACCTATGTAAAACAAACAACAGGGCACATTCCTTAACTAAATTCGGAGTGTGGGACTCTGTGATGGCACCCTCCACCTGTGGCCATCACGAGAGCACAAGGAAAGTTTGTATGCTGAGGATCATGCTATCAAGTCAGACAGGGCAAGTTAACAAAAGCCAATACCACAATGAGGAGACATCTCTGAAATCCAAGCACTTGGGACAAAAGCACAGGTATACATAACTAGCAAACAAAGAATGATGGGAGTCCAGGACCTCCTGTAAGCTCAAACTACAACTATGTCCAAAATGAGTTCAAAACCTTCGTGGATTATAAAGTCCTTAACATCTTAGGCAAATTAGGGAGTCTCGTGGTACCTAACTCTTGAACCACAGTCTCACAGAAGGTGCGCGCCATGCTCACTAACGAAACGTCCTTTAGAATCACCAGTGAGAACCAACAGTGGGCTCCCTGGTGTAGAGCTTATCTTCATTTGATCTTCATTTTGATCATCTTCTGCATTTAAATGCTGATGACCTTTTTTCTCCTTCACTGTTGTTATCGTGAAGTCATATGTAGCTCACGTATGTTGGTTCACAGGGGCATCTAGAGGCAGGGCAATAGTAGTTCTAGAAGCCAAAGTTGCAAATAGAATCGCTGTCCCTGTACTGCAGACAACTTTTGCTTCATTCACTCTTAAGTATCAATACGATTTTTTAAAATATAGTCTCCACAAGAGAAAGGTAAGCACTATAGCTGCAAAATAACTGGCAAACACCAGGAATACTTAAAAGCTAATCCAAGTTCTGTATCTCAAAGAAAACCTACCGTCAGAGGAAACACTAAAACCTGAAGTACTAAGCCTTCAGTACATGTAATGTAATATAATTTCAGGAATAGAATTTACTCATTCATCACTTATGTAGAACACCCAGTGCTCATCCCAAGTGCCCTCCTTAATGCACATTGGTCATTTCGCCCATCCCCCCAACCAACACCCCAGGCAGTAACCCAGTTTGTTCTCTGTATTTAAGAGTCTCTTATGGTTTGTCTCCCTCTCTGTTTTAATCTTTTAAAAAAAATTTTTTTAATGCTTGTTTATTTTTGAGAGAGAGAGAGAGAGAGAGACACAGAGTGTGAGCAAGGGAAGGGCACAGAGAGAGAGGGAGACACAGAATCCGAAGCAGGCTCCAAAGCGGAATCCGAAGCTGTCAGCACAGAGCCCGATGCTGGGCTCGAACCCACGAGCTCTTGAGATCATGACCAGAGCCGAAGTCAAACACCCAACCGACTGAGCCACCCAGGCGCCCCCTCTCTGTTTTTATCTTATTTTTGCTTCCCCTCTCCTATGTTCATCTGTTTTCTTTCTTCAATTACACATAGGAATGAAACCATACAGTATTTGTCTTTGACTTATTTTGCTTAGCATAATACACTCTGGTTCCATCCACACTGTTGCAAATGGCAAGATCTCATTCTTTTTGATCATCTGATGACATTCCGTTGTATGTATACCACAGCTTCCTTATCCATTCATCAGTAGATGGACACTTCAGCTCTTTCCGTATTTTGGCTATTGTCATTAGTGCTGCTATAAACATTGGGGTCCATGTGCCCCTTCGAATAAGCATTTTTGTATCCTTTGGATAAATACCTACCAGTGCAATTGCTGGGTCATAGGATTAAGTACTAAGCATCTTAAGTACAAATCAACCTCCATTCTAAAAATTTAAATTGTCACGGGGTGCGTGGGTGGCTCAGTTGGTTAAGCCTCTGACTTCCGCTCAGGTCACAATCTCACGGTTCATGAGTTCGAACCCCGCAATGGGCTCTGCATGAACAGTGCAGAGCCTACTTGGGATTCTGTCTTTCTCTCTCTCTCAAAAAATAAAAAATAATTTAAGAAAACAAAAATTTTAATTGTCAGGAAAATTTTGACATTTGTGAACCACACAGGAAGAAATTCACTGCTGTCTTCGTTTGGGTGAGAACTCTCAGGCAGCCACTGCTAATGCAAGCAGTGGACAGGGCTGGGTTCCACGGTTACTCCCTGTCTATACATTTTCAGCTTTGCCAAGGAGGGAACAAAGTACTGGCTAATTTCCCTGGCAGCTGAACACCAAGCAGAGCTGCAATGTCACATTAGGCCCTTCCAGAAGATTTCAAATGGCTGTTAAATCCAGCTTGTCAGATCTTTTTTACCGAACAAATATCTGTGTTCGCTACCTCCTAGTGGTCTCACACTGGGCAGGGAACTAAACACACAGGGCAGGGAACTAAAGGCTCTTTCCAGAACGTGTGGAAAACAAGTTCTTCCACTGAGGCAAGTTACACTACCTTCCTCCAGTTATCTTACTCTCCCAAACTTAACAACCAATACTGTATTTTCCCATTAAGCTGTTTTTTTCAAGTTTATTTATTTATTTTGAGGTGCCTGGGTGGCTCAGTCAATTAAGCGTCAACTCTTGGTTTTCACTCAGGTCATAATCTCACGGTTTCATGGGGTCGAGCCCTGCGTTGGGCTCTGCGCTGGTGGCATGGAGCCTGCTTGGGATTCTCCCTCTCCCTCTCTGCCCTTCCCCCATTTGCACTGTCTCAACCTCTCTCAAAATAAATAAACTTAAAAATTTTTTTTCAAAAATAAAATTTATTTATTTTGAGAAAGAGAGCACGAGCAAGCACACGCACACACAAGTGGGATTGGAACAGAGGGAGAGAGGGAAAAAGAGAATCCCAAGCAGGCTCCGTACTGTCAGCACCGAGCCTGATGTGGGGTTTGAACTGATGACCTGTGAGATCGTGACCTGAGCTGAGATCGAGTCAGACACTTAACTGATTGAGCCACCCAAGGGCCCCATAGCCTTAACAAAACTGTAACATCCATTCCACCTTGCCTCAGGCCTACTAATGACAGGAGATGGTTCTGAGCAACAACTTGGGCCTGGAGCAGCCCATGGAAGACTAAAGGTTATACCCACCTTCATTCAGCCACTCTAACTTTTTTTTTTACGTGTTTTATTTTTGAGAGGGAGAGGACATGAGTGGAGAAGGGGCAAAGAGACAGAATCCCAGGCAGGCTTGGGAACTGTGAGATCAAGACCTGAACCAGAGTCGGATGCTTAACTGACTGAGCCACCCAGGCACCTCTAGCCACTATATTTTAAAGAACCACATTCATTCCATTATAATTTGACACAAAACACAAACTCCTCAGAAGACCCGTCATTCAACTCTACCCCTCACTTCCCCCTCCGATACAGTCCACACCAGTGAGGCCCGACCTTTACAACCGCTTTCATCCGATTTTCCAACCCTCATCCTAGTCGTCCCTCAGCAGCCCCTGACATTTGTTTATTTGCATTTTCACAGTACCATGGGTTCTCCTGGGTTTTCTCCTCCTCCTTAGTCTGCTGCTTCTTAGACTCCCCTAGCAGAGCCGCCCTCGGCCAACCCCCCCCCCAGGAGTGACCCTGCTCATTCCGTGCCTTCTCATAACTCATCCGATTCGACAGTCTCTGCCTGCCTCTCCCCCTCACTCCCACCTCAGACACGCCAGCAACATTCCCACTGTCCTTCAGTTCCAACTTCCACCCAGAGCATTATAACCCCTGAGAAGCCTTTCTTATCACTCTACCTAAAACCATCCATTATCCATTTAATGCCTGTCCTCTTCCTCCACTGGAATAAAGACTCTGTCTTACTGGTACCATTTCCCCAGTGCCTGGCACACAGCTGGTGTCCAATAAATACCTGGTGAGTTAACCTGTACCTACCACAATAAACGCTTGTAAGAAACGCGCTCATTCTCCCTATCTTTCTCACTGGCATTCAGGAACAATGCTACCCAGCGATCTGACCTCCCTGCTCGAAGTACCGAAATGCGTTACTCATGCGCGTCCATCCCCCTCTGCTCCTTCTGGCTTCTCCCACTAAGATCAGTCAACAACTCCAGGTTGTGATGCACCCCCCCCCAACGGGATTTTCCTTCAGCTGAACTACTTTCAACTACTGGAAACCATTAATCTACACTGACGGTACCCAAAACGATTAGCAGCAAAAGGTATCTCTACCCAGGTCAAACTACAGGCAAAACCTCAGGTAACAAAAGCACAGGGTTTGACATTCGTTTCTTCTCTGTTCTCTGAAGAGTGAGCTTGAGAATTTAATACATGAGTGGTTTTCCACAGGCTGCTCCCCCCACAAGTGTAATAACAAAAGTAATCATGAAGAAAATGTTCCCTAGTGGATGCACATTTGACCCTTAAAATGAAAAAATAATATAAAATAAAATGAGTACAGGGGCGCCTGTGTGGCTCAGTCGGTTGGGCGGCCGACTTCGGCTCAGGTCATGATCTCGCGGTCCGTGGGTTCGAGCCCCGCGTCGGGCTCTGTGCTGACAGCTCAGAGCCTGGAGCCTGTTTCAGATTCTGTGTCTCCCTCTCGCTGACCCTCCCTTGTTCATGCTCTGTCTCTCTCTGTCTCAAAAATAAATAAAACGTTAAAAAAAATTTTTTTTTCAAAAAAAATAAAATGAGTACAGTTTTTATATTCCATAAAGTAGCTATGCAATCTAAAATGGTGGTCGTCGGGGCGCCTGGGTGGCTCAGTCGGTTAAGCGTCCGACTTCGGCTCAGGTCATGACCTCACAGTCTGTGAGTTCAAGCCCCGCGTCGGGCTCCGCTCCTGCTTCCGATTCTGTGTCTCCCTCTCTCCCCGCCCCTCCCATGCTCACACTCTGTCTCTGTCTCTCTCTCTCAAAAATAAACAAACATTAAAAAAATTTTGAAAAAAAAAAAAAAATAATAATAAGATAAAAAAATAAATAAATAAAAATGGTGGTCATCTTTATCGGACTCCTTTTCTGTAAGTAGCTGAATCACGGCAGGTAATTCTCCACTCTTTAGTCTTTTTCGATCCTATCTGACTCTGAAGAAACATACATTCCATAACACTAGCATTTATTTGTTTGGGTTGTCTCAAGTGAACATAAAACTTTAGGGTTTATATTCACTGGAGCATGTGCTGATTTCTTGAGAGGGTGGCATAACACAAGCCTAAAACTCATATTCAAACAAAACGCTAAAACCTCAGTGTTAAACCCAACTGATTTTTTAAAAACCTAAAAATTTGGGGGCTACCTGGGTGGCTCAGGGGGTTAAGTATCCTGCTCTTGATTTCAGCTCAGGTCATGATCTCAGTGGTTTGTGAGCTCAAGACCCATGTCGGGCTCTTTGTTGACATCACAGAGCCTGCTTGGGATTCTGTCTGTCTCCCTCTCTCTCTCTGCCCCTCCCCCACTTGCTATCTCTCAAAAAAAAAAAAACAAAAAAACAAAAAAAACACACACCTAAAAACTTGGGGAAGAAATGTACCTTGTTGTACCAAAAATTTACCAGATGTCTGACGTGAAAACAAACCAACCCAGAATTTTCAAAGTATAGGCTGACCTGAAGCATACTTTCAGGTTTGGCCAAATGACACTAGTCAGAGTACTTAGTTATGAATATCTCCATATAAATGATTCAATGAAAATCTGCTAACTTACAAAATGAACTTTATAGCAATAACACATGTCTCGTAACACCAAATGCCACCAAACCAATGCCACGGGTCTATCATTTGAAGGACAATAGATGATTTCTGCCTGGTAAAGGAAAAGAGAATTCAAGCTGTAAGCCCCTCACTGCCTACACAGCCCTCATCTGAGTGTTTGATGATATTCTCCCAAACCCAAATACACCTACCGTCCCAGCCAGGATATCATGGGGGCAGCAGTCCAGAAGGTGACTCTTGCAGACACGGTCATCTGTAAACTTGACCCTCTGTCTGGTTTCGTCTCCTGAAATTCATTTGTGGTTTTAAATAAGACAATATTATCACGTTAAACACAAAAGCATATCTGGTACAACAATTCACCTGGATGATTGGCAGACTACGAAATACAATGAAAAGCTGATCTAGAGATAATTTACAACTGGAGCGGAATACAGATGTTTTTTGATGCTGAATGTATCATGAAGAATCACACTTAATGAGATCTGACTCCATCATTGTGCCAAAGAAGTCAAGGAATCTGAAGTAAGAGACTGAGCACCAAAAGGCCATTAACCCCGCACATACATGTGGGGAATGATACCAAAACCCATGCTACTCAGAGGGCCATGAATCACCACATATGACTTATAGCTGGTAGTTTCTCCACCAACAGAAGCTACATATTAGTCTTATCGTTTTGCTATGGACAAATGCATAGGCAGTATTTTGCCCAAAGTCACATGAAGGAGAAAGCTTTCAAACTCTACCACTGACTGATAAATAACCTAGACCTAGTCTTCCTCTCCCCCGTCACCCCCACCCTTAAAAAAGAGAGTTGGCACCTGGGAGTCACTTTTAACAAGACAATACCGGAAAAAAAAAAAAAAAAAAAAGGAACTAGGTTAGTCAATACACACTGTGAGTTCCAACACATACTGTACCCATCTGCATTCTTCAAGACCTCAGCTGCAGAATTTTATGCCCGCTGTTGAAAAGTTTTAAAGGAAAAGTTTTCTTGCCCAACCTGCAGTAAGGAAGTCAGGGGAATGATACATAAAAGTAAAGGCAAAGTGGAATGTGACAAATTTTAAAGCTAATCTGTGTATCCACAGAGCTGTGTAATACTAAAGGAGGAATATATTTTAGGATTTGCAAGCATCCAGGATTAATGTTGTGTCTTTTTATTGAAAATGTTTTCTTTCTAAACTACACTTTTAAAGTTATTTGTGAAAAAAAGCAAACACTTTTTTGTTATAACAGCTTAGAAATTGGTTGTGACTCACGGCTCGATGAACATGAGGCTTTTCTGCAACTCCCTTGCAGATTGATGTAGGCAGGCAAAGATACACTGAACCTTTATAAATAAAATAGAGGGGCCACAATTGTTCAGTTTGTATGAAATAAAAATATGGGAAGCAATTCAAAAGCAACTCAATATACAAAGAAAGCTAAAAGAGCACTTATTCACCTATGAGATAAAGTGCAAAGAATCTGCACAGCCCTGCGAATGTGTCCATGTGAACTTACAACTTCGTTACTTCAGTAGAAAAGAAAACACAAACCACAGCAGGTATACACCTTTGCGAGGTGCAACCGCTTTCTCCTGAACACAACCATCATGATCTTTCACTCCTCCCTACGACAATCAGTGCAAGACCTACCTAACGACTGCCAAGCGCTGGCCAAACAGAGGCTCTCCTGTGTGACTAGGGGGAAAGGGGGCTGGAAAAGCACTCGGCAGGAACCCACGTTAGAAAAGCTCAATTCACAGCTCCCCTCGGTACAGAAGAGGAACGGCGGGGGTTTCAAGGCCCATCCGGCTCCCTCGGGTGTATGTAGCTTCTTCCCCGAGGAGCCTCGGAGGAGCTCCACCACCCGGCTGTCAGCGACCTGGAGCCCACGCTGGCGCCAGCCCTCCGCCGACTCCCCGGTTCGCGGCGCGGGGCCGCGGGAGCGGGAAGGAGTCGCGCGGCGCCGGCCAGGGAGAAAGTCGCAACCGCAAATGGGGAGGGGACCCATCGCCAGCGAGGGAGGGCCCGGCCGCGGCCGCCTCCAAGGCGAACCGGCTCAGACAAAGGCCCGGCGCCGGCGGTCGGCGCGCGGGGGAGGGAAGGGTGCCCGGCGCAGGCGCAGACGGTCGCGGCCCCCGCCTCAGGCCGCCCGGCGGCCTCGCCTCACTCCAGCCCAGCCCCTCGCCAGGCCTGTCGCCCGGACTCACCGTCCCGGGCCGTGCCCATGAGCTGGTCCAGCAGGGCCCGCATCTGCGCCTGGGCGGACATGATGGCCGGCGAGGGCGGCAGGGATGGCCGCGACGACTCCTCTCAGCGCACGGGCAGCAGCGGCGGCAGCGGCGACGAACGCTGGTCGCGTCGGCCTCGAGCCCACTTAGCTCCTTCCCGCCGCGGGGGACGCCGGGAGGAAGTGCGTCAGTGCCGGTGTTGAGCCTGCTGGGAAATGTAGTTTCTAAGGCGGGATAGGGAAGGAAACTCCGCCCTGTAAGAGACAGGCGGGAGGGGTCCAAACAAGTTGCCCAAAAGGGGAAGCCAAAAAAGTCCCCACCCTGATTTTATTCTAGGGCCCAAGACCTGTATGTTCCACTGGGACTAAACTGCAATAAAGTAATATGAATATGGACAATACAAAACGAAAAAATAAATCTTATGTGTTTTCTTGCTGGCAATGAAACCCTTTTACTCCCAGACTCCAGTTTTTCTCTACTGTGAAATGGGGATTCTAATGGTGCCTGTCCTATGACTTGTGAGAGTTAAGTCAAGCCTGGTATTAATGTTAGATTCTGTGATTACAATTTTATGGTGGTCCATCTGTGAGGTCAGTCGGCCATCCATCAAGGCTATTCTATTCTAGCTCCAGCCACACCAGAGATTGGCCATGAGGTACTATTCCTTGAGTAGAACAGCCAGTCACATGAAAGTAGGTTGATTACATTGGATCCTTTTTACTCTAGGCGGACAGTGATTCATCCCTATGGAACTGTCAACTTACACAGATACGTGTTTGTTTTTCCAGACAACAGTGCCTCTACACTGGCCTCTACACACATCCAAAAGCTTGCAGAATGCCTGATTCATTGACATGGGATCCTGCACAACACTGCCTCATATCAAAAAATATGTTTCATGGTAAAGCAGATCAGGTATTTATTTCTGTATAGCAAGCCACTTAAAAAACTTAGTGGTGTAAAAGAGTTGATTTATTATTTCTCATCATTCTGTGGAATTCAGGCAGGGCTTAGCTGGGCCTAGGCTCTACTACTCTAGGTGGTGTTGGCTAAATTCACAAAATTGCTTGTATGGAACTGGGCTAAGGTCCAAAGCTTCATTGACACGTCTGGTTCCTCTGTAATGCTCCACATGGCCTCTCTCTCTGTACAGAGATCACGTCACTCAAAAGTCTAGCACAAGCTGCTTTATAGTATGGCAGATGGGAAACAAAAAAGTGAACATGTAAAAATTGAAAAAACGCTGCCCGTATGAAATGATAATAATAATATTAGTTTGTGGGATTTAGCAAAAGAGTAATAGGGGCGCCTGGCTGGCTCAGTCAGTGGAGCATGCAACTGTTGAACATGCAGTTATGAATTCGAGCCCCACATCAGTGTAGGGATTACTTAAAAATAAAACCTTGGGGTGCCTGCATGGCTCAGCCCAGTAAGTGTCCCAACGCTTGATTTCAGCTTGGGTCGTGATCCAAGGGTCCTGGGATCGAGTCCCATGTCAGGCTCTGGGCTGAGCAGGAGCTTGCTTACGATTCTCTCTCGGGGCACCTGGGTGGCTCAGGTGGTTAGGCCTCCATCTCTTGATTTCAGCTCATGTCATGACCTCACGGTTTGTGAGTTCAAGCCTCATGCTGGTCTCTGTACTGGCAGTGTGGAGCCTGCTTGAGATTCTCCCTCTTTCTCTGTCCCTCCCCCACTCACACTCTCTCTGTCTCTCTCAAAATATATACACTTAAAAAAAAAAAAAGATTCTTTGTCTAAAAAAATAAAAATAAATCTTTAAAAATAAATAAAATATTTATTTAAAAAAATTTTTAATGTTTATTTATTTTTGAGAGGGAGAGAAGAGAGAGCGCAAGCAGGGGAGGGGCAAAGAGAGAAGGAGACACAGAATCTGAAGCAGGCTCCAGGCTCTGAGCTGACAGCACAGAGCCTGATGGGGGGCTTGAACCCAAGAACCAGGAGATTATGACCTGAGCCAAAGTCAGAAGCTTAACCAACTGAGCCACCCAGGTACGCCTCCAACTCTCGGCTTCGACTCGCGTCATGATCTCAGCGTTCCTGGGATCAAGGCCCCCAGTCCGGCTCTCTCAGCGTTCCTGGGATCAAGGCCCCCAGTCCGGCTCTCTCTCTGCTTGGGATACTCTCTCTCTGCCTCACTGTCTGTATGTATGTATGCACACACTGTCTCTCTGTCTCTCTGTCTCTCTGTCTCTCTCCAAATAAATAAATAAACTTTAAAAAATTGTTTAAATTTAGATTTGGTTAAATATTCATTGTAAAATTTCAAGGATAATCACTTTAAAAATATAAGTGGATTATAAAAATTGCAGGCAGGTAGATGGGAAAAAATGGAACAAGAACATTAACAAAGTTAATCAACCTGAAGCATGCAAGAGGTATTGAAAAGTGAGACAAATAAAAATTAAAAATGAGGGACACCTGGGGGGCTGAGTCAGTTAAGCGCCCAATTTCAGCCCAGGTCATAATCTCACTGTTCCTGAGTCTGTGCCCGGCATTGGACTCTCTGCTGTCAGCACAGAGCCTGCTTCACATCCTTTGTCTCCCTCTCTCTGCCCCTCCCCACCCCTGCAGGCACCATCTCTCGTCTCTCTTTCGAAAATAAGAAAGAAAAAAATTAAAAATGAAATGGCTAGGGGTGTCTGGCTGGCTCCGTTGGTAGAGCATGGGAGTCTTGATCTCAGGGTTGTAAATTCAATCCCTATGTTGGATGTACAGATTACTTACGAATAAAATCTCAAAACAATCTTCCTTAAAAAAGGTAATAAGGGCACCCGCGTGGCTCAGTTGGTTGAGCGCCCAACCATTGACTTCGGCTTCGGTCATGATCCCAGGGTTTGGAATCAATCAATACCCTGTTGGGCTCAGTGCTGAGCATGAAGCCTGCTTGAGATTCTCTCTCTCCCCCTCCCCCTCTCTCTCCCCCTCAGCCCCTCTCTACCACTTGCTTTCTCTTTCTCTAAAATAATAATAATGATAATAATAACAATAATAAGGCTAAATGCAAATTGGCAGCCTGGATTAGATCCTTGAACAGAGAAGGGACAGTAGTGGGGTGCCTAGGCGGCTCAGTTGGCTAAGTGTTCAACTTCGGCTCAGGTCATAACCTTGTGGTTTGTGGGTTTAAGCCCATGTTAGGCTCTGTGCTGACAGCTCGGAGCCTGGAGCCTGCTTCAGATTCTGTGCCTCCCTCTCTATCTGCTCCCCCCCTGCTCACACCCTGCCTGTCTCTGTGAAAAATAAATAAACATGAAAAAAAAGGGGGGGGGGGACAGTAGTGGCAAAATTGGTGAAACTGAATAAAGTCTGTGATTTAGTTAACCATGAAGTACTAATATTAATTTCTTAGTTTTGACAAATGTACCATAGTCATGGAAGCTGTTAATCTTAGCGGAAACTGACTGAAAGGTATATAGGAACTCTTTTATTGTCTTTGCAAGTTTTCTGTCAAATTATTCCAAAATATAAAGTTTATTTAAGAAGCAGTATGGCGGGGCACCTGAGTGGCTCACTTGGTTGTGTGTCCAGCTCTTGGTTTTGGCTCACATCATGATCTCACGGTTTTGCAATTTCAAGCCCCATGTCGGGCTCTGTGCTGAGAGTCTGCCTGGGATTCTCCCTCTCTTTCTGCCCTTCCCCCTCTCGAGGTCTGTCTCTCACAAAATAAATAAATAAAGGTAAAAAAAGAAAAAGGCAATACAGTATAGGGTGTCTGGCTGGCTCAGTGAGTACAGCAGGTGACTCTTGATCTCAGGGTCCTGAGTTCAAGCCCCTCAAGCCCCACATTGGGCTCGGATAAATGTAAATAAATAAATAAATAAACAAATAAATAAAAATACGTAAATAAAAATAAGAAGTAGAGGGGCACCTGGATAGTACAGTTAACTGTCTGACTGTTGATCTCAGCTCAAGCCTTGATCATAAGTTCAAGCCCTATGTTGGGCTCTGTGCTGGGCGTAGAGCCCACTTATAAAATAAAAAACGCACAAACCTCGAGATCATGACCTGAGCAGAAGTTGGACTTTTAACCAAGTGAGCCACTCAGGCATCCCTAAGCTTTTTTTTTTTTTTTTTTTTTAATGTTTATTTATTTATTTTGAAAGGGAAAGAAAGAGAGCACGCGCGCCCACACATATGAGTGGGGGTAGGGCAGAGAGAGAGAGAAAGAGAGTCTCCAGAAGGCTCTGCAATATCAGATATCATGAGTCAGATGATTAACCAACTGAGCCACTCAGGCACCTCTAAAGGGAATACTTTCAATTCCTGCTTATTTTTGCTCCTGTAGGATTTTTTGGTAGTTAACCTGTAGGTAGTAATCCTGTAGGATTTTTTGGTAGTTTGGTAGTTAACAAGCTAGCAATGTTACCTCCTATTCTTTATTTTTATTTATTTATATTTTTTTTGAGAAAGAGACAGAATGTGAGTCGGGAGGGATAGAGAGGGAGACACAGAATCCGAATCAGGCTCCAGGCTCTGAGCTGTCAGCACAGAGTCCCACACGGGGCTTGAACTTGTGAGCCAGGAGATCATGACCTGAGCCGAAGTCGGACGCTTAACTGACTGATCCACCCAGGTGCCTGTTTCCTTCTATTCATAATCTCCTAAAACTTTTTACATCAATGTGCACTGAATTTTATTGACTGATTTTTCAGCATATCTTGAGATGATTTTGGTTTTTTCCTTTAAGCTTTTAATGTAGTAAATGCCATGAACTTTCTAATGATAAATGGTCTTTATATTCCTGGAATAAAACAATTTGCTCACGGCTTGTTTACTTTGTGCATATTGCTAGATTCCATTTGCTGATATTGTTTGGGATGTTTGCCTCTGTGTTTATAATTGGATTATAATGTCATTTTATTTTACTAATCTCTTCTAGTTTTGGTATCAAGGTTAAATTGACCTCAAATTTAATCTTTCCCTATTTTTTGGATGTTTGTATAACATCGGAATGACCTGTTTCTTTAAAAGTTGGTACAATTCACCAGTAAAACTATGTGGGCCTGATGCATTCTTTGAGGAAGAAATTTAAAGTTAGATTTATCGTGGTGCCTGGGTGGCTCAGTCGGTTGAGTGTCCGACTTTTGATTTCAATTCAGGTCATGATCCCAGGGTCATGGGATTGAGCCTTCAGTCAAGGCTTGGCTCAGAGCCTGCTTAGGATTCTCTTTCTCTCCTTCTGCCCCTACTCCTGTGAGCATGCACATGCTTTCTCTCTCAAATAAAATAATCAATTAAAGTAAGATTTATGATGATCTTAAAACTGGTGCATAAAAAATTAGCTTGGAGCGCCTGGGTGGCTCAGTCAGTTAAGCGTTGTACTTTTGATTTTGGTCAGGTCATCATCTCACGGTTCACGTGATCAAGGCCCGGGTCAGGCTCTGAGCTGGTACTTAAGAGTGTGCTTCGGATCCGCTCTCTCAAAACTAATAAACTTAAAAAAGTATTCCCTTTAAAACTAGAAACAACGACGCCCACAATTGCTTCTATTTCACAGTCAGCTCGGAAGAGCAAGAAAAAGAAATTAGAGACACAAGAATTGAGGAGGAAAAAACAAAATCGTCTTTTTTCAGACGATGGTTATGTTGATAGAGAATTCAAAAGAATCCCCCAAAAGACGTTAAAAATGAATTTAACACGGTTGCTGGTTAAAAAACAATGTATGGAGGGGCGCCTGGGTGGCGCAGTTGGTGAAGGTCCGACTTTGGCTCAGGCAATGACCTCACAATTCGTGAGTTCCAGCACTGTGTGGGGCTCTGCACGGACAGCTCAGAGCCTGGAACCTGCTTCAGGTTCTGTGTCTCCCTCTCCCTTTGCCCCTCCTCCACTTATGTGTACACACTCTCTCTCTCTCTCTCTCTCTCTCAAAAATAAACATTTAAACATTTAAATAAACATTATTTAAATAAATATTTAAGTAAATAAATACACAAACCAATGTATGGACCCAATGTGGGGTCTCCTGATCAGATGGGGCCACCACAAGTGGGGCATCCCAATAAAGTAGGGGCCGGTAGCACAGGCAGTGAAATAATTCACCCAAGGGGCCCCCGCGTGACTCTGTAGGTTAAGGGTCTGACTCTCGATCTCAGCTCAGGTCATGATATCATGATCACGAGATGGAGCCCCGAGTCAGGCTCCACACTGGGCCTGGAGCCTGCTTGAGATTCTCTCTCTCCTTCTCCCTCTGCCCCTCGCACACGCCCTTTCTATCTCTCAAAAAAATAAAAAATTCACCCAAAGCAGAACAAAAGAGATAGACGTTTATTGAATTTATTGAATACACAAGGGAGCAACAGGTGGGACAGCAGAGGAGAGACTGTCTTCAAGGGAGGTGGTGGAGGCCACAGGTGGAGTGAGAGTATGGGAATGTGTGGAATTTTCCCTTTTGGGGTAATGTTAGGAACTGTGCCTGGTGGTTATTGGTCAGTTAGGGCCTAAGGCAATTTCAAGGCGGGTTGCATTATTAACAAGACTGTTTGCATGGTCTGTTTGCAATCAACTTGGTGGTGGTCGCCGTGGGCCCTTTCACCTTGATCAAGTTTCCACTGCTCAAGCCTGTTGACTAAAAGCATCCTCTACAGAAAGGTATACACTATTTCCATGTGGCAACTACAATGAAAAACATTATTTTTTTAAAGACACCATTTTCTTCTTTTTTTTTTTAAGATTTTATTTTTAAGTAATCGCTACACCCAACATGAGGCTTGAACTCAAAACCCTGAAATCCAGAGTCCCATGCTCTACTTGTGACTGAGTCAGCCAAGTGCCCCTAACGACACCACTTTCAATAGTACCGAGAACCACAAAATGCCTACGAGTAAATCTAACAAAAAATTCAAAAGACTTGTATGCTGGAAATGAAATATCTTACTGGAAGGCGTCACAGAGAGCTTAAATCAAGTGGATGGTCAGTCTGTGCTCTTGCTTAAAAATACAATATCTAGGGGTGCTCGGGGTGGCTCGGTCGGTTGAGGATCCGACTTCGGCTCAGGTCATGATCTTGAGGTTCGTGAGTTTGAGCCCTACACTGGGCTCTGTGCTGACAGCATGGAGCCTGCTTTGGATCCCCTGTTCCCCTCTCTCTGTGCTTCCTCTGCTCGCACTCTGTGTCTCAAAAATAAATAAACAGTAAAAAAAAAAACAAACCCTGTGGGGTTATTTTGTTAAACTTGCCTGATTGTAAAATTTTCCTCAAGAATGGCTAAAGCTCATTAACGTAAGAAAAAGGTGGAGGTATCTGTCCAACTAAATATCACGAGTTATTGTATAACTGAGATTCTCTTTAGCACAAAGAGGGAGAGAACAGTAACAGAATAAAGGTCCCAGAAAGAAGCTATGGGGAAACTCCCTCGAGCTCCCAGTGCTCCTGTAAAAAGCCCTGGTCTCCTTAGACCCTTCGCCTACATGAGAATTGAGAATTCGATCTGCAAGCATTTACTTGCCCAGTTAATTACGCTGCTCCAGAAGTATAACTTCCTGTATCTCTCTGAGAGAGCCAAGTGGTTAAACCTTGGATTAGGTGCGTAGGTACTGGGGAGAACAGAGTGTTCTCTTTCCAGTTATTTACATTTCAAGGAATGAGAACCAGGAACTTGGAGACAGCTCCAGGTCCTAAAAGTCTAGACAAGAGACAGTAGGGCTCTCTGGCCCCTGGAGAAACTCATTTACATGGATTTACAAGGACTGGAGTAGGGAGGAGACCCCTTTCTAGAGGGGAGGAGGGCATCTACCTCTTCCCCTTAATAAAAGCAGAAAAGGTACTTTTCCTCATCCCTCACCTATGTTGCAGGGCCACTCCTGTAAGAAAAAATTCCTTTGGTTATCCTCCTATTTCCCTGGGGGGTAAGGCTTGGAAGGAGGAGGTGTGAGGGACTCAACATGCTTATTATTACAAGGGGGTAAGTAGTAAGAAATCTTATCTGATCCAGGACACCTCCTGTGAGCATTAGGATGAAATTAATTAATAAAGACACTCGTGCATATCCAGATTTTTAAAAAATATGGCCGGTGCCTCTGCACATTGCTGGGGAAAAGAGACACTAACTCAATAAATGTCACTAGAACTCCAAGTTATCCAAATGATGAAGAAAATGAAATTACCTCCTTACACCACACTAAATCTATTCTAACTCGAACTTAAATGTTAAAATGAATACTTTAAAACCATTAGAAAAAACGGGGGAGACTTCTTGGGGGTAGGGAAACGTTCCTTAAACAAGGCACAGAAAGCACTAATCATAAAAGATTGACACATTTTTCTATATTAAAATAGAAACTTGTGGCCACCAAAGGCACCATAAACACCACGACGCCAACGGCGACATTCACCACGCGCATCAAGGGCGGAGGCTTCTTACCCTAAACCCAGCGCAACGAAACCACAGAAGAAGCCGCGCAAAAAGTGCAGCAACGGCAAGAGCAGGCACTGCAGGGGAAACGTCGTGGCCAGCAGAACGTGTGCACAGATACTCAAACCCGACGAGGCAGAATAAAACCACCACAGGAGGTCCCACCTCAAAGCCAGGGACCCACGAGGCCCGCGCGGCCGCGGCGCCCGACCCCCACGCGAGCCGGCTCCACGCGCGGCCCCAGGCCCACTCGACTCGGCCGGGCCGCGGCCATGACCCGTCGCTGCTCCACAGCGGCCCGCCGCAAGGTCGGAAGCCGGTCGGCGCGCTTCCGCCTCCGCTCCAGCCGGCCGGAAGTGACGTCCGGGGGCGGGACTGAGGAGTGCGCCAGCAGGTGAGTGAGCGCGGCCTCGTCCTCCTCGCGCGTGCGCGCGGTGGGGCTCGCGCGGGGCCCCGCCTCTTCGCTCGCGATCGCATCTCTCCGCCTCGGCGATCGGGCCCCGAGAGACTGCAGCCCAGAGGGACCCTGCCCACGCTGTGGCCCGCCTCTCTCAGCATCGGGCCCACGCGTGTTCGTGCAGCGGTGTGGGTGGAAAGGCTGCCGCCGGAGCCAGCCAGCCCTCCTCTCCTCCCCCCAGCGGGTCAGCAGGTCCGACTCCCGCAGCCCGGGCTTCAGTGGCCGTCAGCTCCAGCCCCAGTTTTCCCAAAGACAAGATTTGCTCCCAGTAAGAAACTGCCCGTCCCACGTTGGCTGCACAGTAAGTAAGCCAGCCTTTACTGTTTGTGTTACTGAGGGTGCTGCATCGGTTGCCTGAATATAATTAAAAAGACGAAAACAGAATGGGCGTGAGAATTCTCTCACCAGAGTCAGAAATCCCCTAGGTCCTCTCGTCGGGACCTGCCTGTTAGACCGGCAAAGTAACCCAAAGCTCAGCTGACATCTACCCTTGTATGGGGGAGATCACTCACCCTGACCCAGTCTGTCTTACTGAGCAGAAGAAGCAAAGCACAGTTTGAAACGGAAAAGGGCACTGCGGCTGTGAAAGAGTTCCTTGCTGCCCTGTGAACCGACTGGCGGTGACAGTCTGACCTTGAGCACACCGATCAGGTATCAGAATAGGCCATTGCAATTACTTTCGGGTGCTGTTAGAAACCGTGTGATTTCAGCTAAGGAGCTTGTGTTATGCGCTCACCTCCACGCACTGGCTGGCAATGTCTTTTCGACGCCACCACCGGATTGTCCCACTTCCTTCATTGGAAGGATCTCACGGGGAGCATGCAGTTAGAGCAGCTTCTATTAACAAATACTGAGTGCCTGTTGGGTGCCCGGCATTGCTCTAGGTGCTGAGGGTGTGGCCCTCAACAAAACAGAATTCCTGCCCTCAATGAGCTCCATTTCTACGGAAGGATACAGATAATAAGCGAAATATAGAGCATGCTAAAGACAAAATACAGAGCAGAGAAGGATGAAATGGAAATGCCCCGACTATCGAGTGGATGTTTGTGTGTTTTACCCGTTCTCTGGTCCTTTTTTGCACTGATTAGAATGCTTGTCCTGCCTGGTGTGGCAGTCAAAGGAAATAAAATCTGCCTTAGAGTTCAGGAAAAAGGCTGCTCCGTGCTACTTTCCAGACAAACTATAAAAATTATTTTGTGTAATAGTTACTTGTCCGAAATGCAGAGAGGTGTTCACCCTTAACTTATACTTAGGAGGCACTGTGAACTGTGCTGAATCACTTTAAAAATCTGTGCGGTTGCGAAGGAAGGGACCTGTGTGTGGAGGCTTGTGCGCGCTGACCGCATATGCTACATTTGCCTTTATGATACATTTGCCTTTATCCAGGAACTGTGACCTTAAAATTTGTTCTCATTGTGAGATGAGTGAGGGCCTGTTCTGGGTTTTCAGATCGCTTACTTGGTGAAGAGAGGAAATACTTGTTCATCTGTAAACAACAGAACACTGTAGCTGTCATTGTCGGGCTTCTGCTTGGCTCAGCCAAACATTCCATGCTGCCTAGCTGGATATTGTGGGTGCCTCTCAAATGCCTCATGCTGAACTGCTGCCAGAATATTTGGCCCACTCTTGGCCATGACACAGGCTCCCTAATGGGAAAGACGTTCGTAAACGACCTGTGTGTCTAACAAGCAGCTTTACGGACACTTGCTATAGAGTTGGCTAGCGATCACAGACCCTGAAGCCTCTGCAGAGATGGTCCGTGAAATACAGAAGACAGTCGTGCTGCATTGCCGCCTCTTCTGGCCCAGGGACGGGGCTCACAAAGAGCTCCCATCCCATCTAACTGACCTTTGCTGCGTCTACCGTGTGTTTGTACGGCGAGTGCCGCAGAGCCTTCCGGCCCTAGAAGGTTCTCCATCTGCCCTGGGGCCATCGTGAGTGCTCTGGGGTGGAAGGCGGCTAACCCGGATCAGTTGTGCTCACATAGAACTTCCTAAGGCTAGACGCTGGTCTAGCTGGGGCTTGGAGAGACAGGGCTTCCCAGGCAGGAGGACCAGTGCATGGGAAGTGTTGACAATCAGTAACCCTTCCTGGTCAAGTCACAGCACAAGCCAAGAGGGCAAAGGCAGTTCACAAGCCAGACAGCACAAAGGCGCAGTGAATATGTGATGAGATACAGAATATTCTGTTCTGTGTGATTGATTCTTACCTTTAAGATAATCTAACGGAGGGTGCTTGGGTGGCTCAGTCGGTTAAGTGTCCGAATTTGGCTCAGGTCATGATCTCATGGTTTGTGAGTTCGAGCCCCACATCGGGCTCTGTGCTGACAGCTCGGAGCCTGGAGCCTGCTTCGGATTCTGTGTCTCCCTCTCTCTCTGCCCCTCCCTGCTTGCACTCTGCGTCTCTCTCTCAGAAATAAACATTAAAAAGAAAAATTTTTTAAAGATAATCTAATGGAGCGTGAATTAGGGCAAGAGGGCCCTAGCAGAAACACATGAATGTACTGTACTCCCACCCAGACTTTAAGAGCAAAAAATTCTAGTGATACAGTGGTGGGTGATCTTTCAGTTTCTTTTAAGCCATCCATTTTACAGATCCTTTCAGTTTCTGTGACTGGTGAAGCTAGATGGTAAAGTCAATCTATAATCAGAGCTTTTCCCCAAGTTTTCCCTACATGTTTTCTTCATTTAAAGAGCTCATCTGAGGTGCCTGGGTGGCTCAGTCAGTTGAGCATCCAACTCTTAATTTCAACTCAGGTCATGATCCCAGGGTCATGGAATCAAGCGCCTCATTGGGCTCTGCACTGACAGTGTGGAGCCTGCTTAGGAATCTCTCTCTCCCTCCCTCTCTGCTCCTCTCCCACACGGGGCCTCATTCTTGCTCTCTTTCTCTCTCAAATTAAAAAAAAAACAAAACAGAACAAAAACTTATCTGTTCCCTCGAAGCCTCTCCTCTGCTCTCTGAAATGCATTTCTCTCTCTCTCTTTCTCTCTCATTGTTTAATGTGCCAGGACACTTTCTTCCTCTTGTTTTATTTATTTAAGTTTGCAGACGCCCTTGATTAAAATAATGTCCCCTTTGTAAAATTGTCACCCTGGTGAGGCTGAGTAATGGCAGAAGGAGATACTCTCGTGAGTGATGGGTGGCATGCGTTGGGCTGTGCTAAGTTATGGGCAAATGGAAGCGGCCCTCACTCTTCCTTATTCCCTCGCAGAGACAAAACTGTAGTACCAAGTTATTCTCAAAATTCTCCTATAAAACCAAAGTTATGACTTTAAGACATGCAGTTAAAACTAAACAAAAATTTCACTTAGTTTAAAACGATTTTTCAAGTGCACAAACTACCTTTTAGATCTGACGCAGAAATCAAGAGTTGGGCGCTTAACCTACGGAGCCACCCAGGCGCCCAAGCCCTTGCTAGAGTTTTAATGCTTTCTTTGTCCATTAAAGAAACAACTAGGGTGAGACTTTTCTAATTTAAGTTTTCTTTTCTCTCTGACTCAGCAAACTGTTCCTAGAGAAAGAGCCTTTGCAGGATAAGGAGGCGCCTTTTCTGCAAATACTGTAGTTTTCCTGCCCCCTTGAGATGTTGATGATCTGCCTGAACTGTTGTTTGACTTCATTCTTCCCTGTGATCAGAGTTTGCACCTGGATGGAAAGCCCGTGTTCAGGTGGAGGACAGGGGTGGCAGCCACGGTGGCCTTGAACAGACACACCCACAGAGCACCTTCTTCCTTGATGTGTCTCCTATCGGTACATTTTCTTTTTTATCGCTCACACTTCTCTTCGTTTCTTTGCTTTTTACTTGAAATTAAATTAAAAAGTAGGATTGTAGTTACCATCGATAACTCAGAATTTATGGGAGAAACTTCCAGTCAATGACAGTCTCAGAAATACTGTGAGTCATTTTCTGTTTTCTGTCCTCAGGATCAGCAACTTGTTAGAAGTAACAGAAAAGAGTATTGGATGCAAATGAGATAAAGATGCAGATCTCTTTTTGTGTTTTTAATGTTTATTTATTTTTGAAAGAGAGAGACAAAATGTGAACAGGGCAGGGGCGGAGAGAGAGGGAGACAGACTCCGAAGCAGGCTCCGGGCTCTGAGCTGTCAGCACAGAGCCTCCGACACGGGGCTTGAATCCACGAACCGTGAGATCGTGACCTGAGCCGAAGTCGGACGCTCGACCGACTGAGCCACCCAGGTGCCCAACAGCTTTTATTTTATTTTTATTTTTATTTTTTTTTTAATTTTTTTTTTAACGTTTATTTATTTTTGAGACAGAGAGAGACAGAGCATGAACGGGGGAGGGTCAGAGAGAGAGGGAGACACAGAATCCGAAACAGGCCCCGGGCTCTGAGCTGTCAGCACAGAGCCCGACGCAGGGCTCGAACTCACAGACTGTGAGATCATGACCCGAGCTGAAGTCGGACGCTCGACCGACTGAGCCACCCAGGTGCCCAACAGCTTTTATTCTAGATAAAAGGGTCTTAATTCCATTTTGGTAGCTGGAAAGTGTTCATTTAATTTCTCTCTCTCACACATACACAAATATGGAATGTTTTCCTTTTGAATTTATTGAATTGGTGCTAACATATGTGAACAGTCCCCAAGGACTTCCCTTCTGCTTCTCACATTTAATTTCACTAGCATATAGGTGAACATTTTGACCCCAGGTGGGACTTGGCAGAGGCCTCTGCTAAGTGGGTGTGGTTATTTAAAACCCATCAGTCTGTGCCAGCAAATGAGAAACTGATAAACACACTTTGTGTGCTTTGCTCCATGTTTGTGGTTTGCAGGTGCTTCATTGTGGTATCAGAGGCAAAATGAGTTTCTCTTATTCCCTCTTTTTCTTTAGCAGGTTTTTTAATGTATATTTTACAGAGAGAGAGAGAGAGAGAGAGAGAGAGAGAGAATCCCAAGCAGGCTCCATGCTGTCAGCACACAGCCCAACCCTGGGCTCAAACTCACAAACCGTGAGATCGTGACCTGAGCCGAAATCAAGAGTTGGACACTCAAATGACTGACCGCCCAGGCACCCCTCTTATTCTCTCTTTATGCGGAATTTAACAACAGAAGTTGCATTTTGAAAAAGGGAAAAAAACCTGGAGTTCATAGACATACATAGTTTGGGGAGAAATCTTGGGCGCTTTATTTTTCAGTCTGTTCAGATCAGGGTGGCACTTTGAGCCACTTCTCCTCCTTAGGTTGTGACCAGGTGTCCCACAGCGCCCCAGACTCCGAGCTGGGAGGGAGGAGGTTTGTCCTTCTAAGTGGGCCCCTCGGCGCTCCATAGGTGACACGCAGACCCCGCCCGGCACTGCCTGCCGGTGCTTTGAGACTTCTCTGCTGGCCCTGCTCCTAAAGGCAGGCCAGAGTGAGTACACGCTCTGCGGAGTCCGGAAGCTTCTCTGCTTCCAGCAGAGAAGAATCTTGTATCGTGTTCCCAGATCCTCCACAAGATCTCCATTCGCCCTGCAGGTTCTCCAGGTGGCGGAGGGCTGAAGGCACATCTGTGTCAGGGAAGGGTGCAGGTATGCAGTATAGACGAGGCTGAAAACCAGGTGGGGCGTCCGGTTGGGGTAAGACTGCATCGAGAAACACTGTGTTCTTTCCTTTGAAAGTTTTCTCCTTCTGCACAAGAGAGACTGAGAAGTGTACAGAAGTCATAGGAAAGTGCAAAGTACTCACTCTGGGACCCCACCCATACGTCATGTTAGGATTACACTGGGATTGAGAAACCTTTTGCTATTGGCTCATGCCTGATTTTAATCTTCCAGAGTGCACACACTCTTTCTTTCTTTTCTTTTCCACACCCCCTTTCTGAAGCAAGCCTTCGTGTGCCGGGTGGAGGATACAGGATACTCAGCAGCGAAAACTCGCGTCCTTTGGGCACTTACATTGTCACTATGTTGTTGGGCTTTCGTGACCCTTACGAACTCCGGCATTTGCTTTGTGCTCTGCGTGTTTTGGGGAACCTCTGTAAGCGAGTTAGGCTGAAGAACTACACGTATCTTCCTTTGCCACTGTGGGAAGGGAGAGGGTTGCTTGCGGTGGTTTTCAGAAAGCTGGGCATTATTTTGTTTTGTTTTTGTTTTTGTTTTTGTTTTTTTAGGGCATTGTCTTGAAATAGAGAACTGTGGCAGGTCAGAGATTCCGCTGTTGGATCAGAGGCACCGCAGAACTCCAATGCTGTTGACATTCCACCAAAACAAAACCAAACAAAGCACAGAGACTTCCCTGGCATTAGAACAAAAGAGCTCCGTGTAAGGGAGCTGAGAGGCGTCACCACGGCCGCCTGTGGGGAAGCTGGCTCTTCCTCTTGGCATGTATGATGCTCTGACCCCCGCCCTCTTGCCAAAGGCTTTCTTTTTTTAACTGTTTGTTTTGAACTAATTATAGACGCACAAAATGTTACAAAAATCATGCAGAGTCGTCCTCATGCCTTCCAAAGGTCTTACATAACTGAACAGTTATCAAAAGCAGGAAATTGACCTTGGCACAAAGCACTTAGCTAGGGTGCAGACCTCACTCCCTCCCGTCTCACCAGTTTTTACATGCACTCATTTGTATGTGTGTCTGCGAATTTTTATCACCAGTAGGTATTTGTGCAGCCAGCAGGACAATCCAGATATAGAACTGACCCATCAGGACAAAAGACTCCCAGACCACTGCTCCATACCTGCTCCCCCATCCCTTCGTAGTCAGCCAATTTCTGCACGAGGCGGCTGTGCCTGTGCTGTGCCCTAGAGACCCCAGCTCAGCTCCAGGGTTCTAGAGGCGAAGAGCTGCTGGATGTAATTTACTGTCATTTCCTGAAAGAGTCGATAGTGGGGTTATCCTCTCTCCATCTGTCCACCTCAGCTGTTTTTAGGTAAATAAACTTACATTATTGGGTTGGGTATGTGGTCCCTACTTACTTTTCTCTCAAAGAATGGAAACCTTCAGAGAAGGATCACGGTATCTTTTATTTGTTAATGAAGTGGGTTTTTTTTTTTAAGTTTATTTATGTAGAGAGAGAGAATGTGTGTGTCTGCAACCGGGGGAGGGGCAGAGAGGGAGTGGAGGGGTGCCGGGAGAGAGAGAAAGAGAATCCCAAGCGGACTCAGCACTGTCAGCACAGAGCCCGACATGGGGCTCTATCTCACGAACCATGAGATCATGACCTGAGCCGAACTCAACAGTCGGACACTTAACCCACTGAGCCACCCAGGTGCTCTTGTTATAAAGTATCTTTAATTTCACTGGGACAAAGTCTTGGAACTCTATTAATGATTAAGAAAAGAAGAAAGAAATTGTTCAGAGTAAGTCAAGGGAGCCGGTGGTTGATACAGGAACATTCAGCAACTGCTTGCTCTTACAGAGATGGCAGCTGGAGCCGGTTCAGCCTCGAGTCATAAAGGATTGGGGTTGGAATGTCCCGGGACATTCCAGCCAGGTGGTCCCGTCACCCTGCACTTGAACCCTCCATTCATAGCTGCTTGTGTTTCCTCTGCATTGGCCCCAGCCCTACCGACACCCGTTCCATACGAAGCCTTTTGAATTTTCAAAGACATCACAAGGCAGAATTTAAATCTCACTTTTCACGACTGTTTATTATTGATCCCAGTATAAACATAACCCTTGTAACCCTTTGCTCAAGGTGAGGCCTTGGTGTTGCTCACAGTGTAACAATGTCGTCAGGCAATGAGGTGGCTCAGCCTAGGACTAGGTAGCCCACATGTAACATTTTTGTGTTACTTCTCCACATTTGAAAGAAGTTTTTCCTTCCGGATACCATTTGTTCTCTTTTTCTGTAGGACTTTGTGCTGTGTGTGCCTGCTGCCCTCTCCAGGCCTCTCTGGGGCCCGGGCGAAGGCATGGGGGAGGGGAAGGGCACCTGCGATGGTGGAAAGCCCAGCCTGAGACGTGCAGAGCCGATGGTTTGAGGGGTGCCCAGCCTGTCTTGGCAGGAGCCCACGGTGAGGGGCCATGCAGTGTCCAGGGGCCAGGGAGCCTTATCCCAGCTGGACCGCTCCCGTGGCCGTGGTCTCATTGTGGTCTTGGGGACCTGGTGTCCCTGGATGTCCACTCATGTCCTGAATGTGGTTCTCCAGTCTTCCCATCAATCTGGGTACAGTCCAATCTCTTTTCAACAAAGTGCCTTTCTATCTAAATTTGCTAAGATCTCTTGAGCAAGGAAGAAGCTTGCAGACACAGAGGCTAGGTAATATAGCCAAGGTGCCCCAGATAGGGCGTGAACCTCCAGGTCCAGCCGCTCCGCGGGACTGTGCCCTTCCTCGTGACTTAAGAAGAAAGAAATTAATGGGGCGCCTGGGTGGCTCAGTCGGTTAAGTGGCCGACTTCGGCTCAGGTCATGATCTCGAGGTCCATGAGTTCAAGCCCTGTGTCGGGCTCTGTGCCGACAGCTCAGAGCCTGGAGCCTGTTTCAGATTCTGTGTCTCCCTCTCTCTGACCCTCCCCCATTCACGCTGTGTCTCTGTCTCAAAAATAAATAAACGTTAAAAAAAAATTTTTTTAAAGAAGAAAGAAATTAATTCTTTTATTTTGGCGCTAATAATCTTTCTCTTTTTTAAAACTATCATATTGGTTTTATTTTTGTCATTGACAACATGCACAACACTAGAATTGTGTTATTATTTTACTTGATGTCCACAGATATGCACTAAAAATGTTTACATTTAAGAAAAATCACACATTATGTAAGTCCTATGTAAACATAACCCCTTTTCAATATGTTTTCCTGCTTTGTTTCACACATAAATAGCAGTTTACAAAGTTATAAAACTATCAGTTTTTTAAATTTTTTAATGTTTATCTATTTTTGACAGAGAGACAAAGCATGAGCAGGGGAGGGGCAGAGAGAGGGGGAGACACAGAACCCAAAGCAGGCTCCAGGCTCCAAGCTGTCAGCACAGAGCCCAACATGGGGCTCAAACTCATGAGCCATGAGATCATGACCTGAGCCAAAGTCGGACGCTTACCTGACTGAGCCACCCAGGTGCCCCAAAACTGTCAGTTCTTACGGCCCCAAGTACATACAGGTTCTGGAGCATGACAGAATGTTCTCTTTATGATTATGATTTCTTTTGTTTTGTTTTGTTTTGAGAGAGTGAGAGCATGAGCAGAGAGAGGGGCAGAGGAGAGAGAGAAAGAGAGAATCCCAAGCAGGCTCCATGCTTAGCATGGAGCACAGTGCAGGGCTCAATCCCACGACCCTGGGATCATGACCTGAGCCAAAGTCAAGAATCGGACACTCAAATGACGGAGCCACCCACGAGCCCCCTCTCTTTATGATGATTTCATAACTAACATGTACTGTTACAGTGCTTATCTCAGTCCAATGACTTATAATCAATCACAAGAGGTTATTGAGCCAGTATCACCAATAATGGACCCATCAATGCACTTGCTGAAAGATACATGTGTTTAAAAAGTTAAAATAGGGGGCGCCTGCGTGGTCAGGCAGTTAAGCATCTGACTCTTGATTTCAGCTCACGTCATCGTCTCGTGGTTTCATGAGTTCGAGCCCTGTGTTGGGCTCAGCACTGACAGTGTAGAGCCTGCTTGGAATTCTCTCTCTCTCCCTCTCTCTCTCTGTGCCTCCCCAACCCCTCAAAATAAATAAATAAACTTAAAAAAAAAAAAAGGTTTTTAAGGGCACCTGGTTGGCTCAGTTGGTGGAGTGTGTGACTCTTGATCTCAGGGTTGTGAGTTAGAGCCCCATGTCAGACACAGATTACTTTAAAAAAAATAAAAAGTCAAAATAGTCAAATGTCTACATTTTAAAAACAACAGCAGAGAAAGCTGCTGTTTGTTTGTTTGTTTGTTTGTTTGTTTTATGTAGACAGAGCTGGAGAGGGGCAGAGAGAGAGAATCCTAAGCAAGCTCTGTGCTGTCAGTGTAGGGCCCAATGTGGGGCTTGAACTCATGAACCGTGAGATCACGACCCAAGCCGAAATCAGGAGTTGGATGCTTAACCTATTGAGCCCTCTAGGCACCCCAGTTTCAGATCAGTTTGTGCCCTTGCACATGTCTTAGTGGCTGGTTCAGTTTTAGACGCCAACATCTGTCATTTCAAATGATGCTTCCCACAAAAATGTCTCCTACAGCTGCTTCCCTGGCCCACGGCGGTAATGGTTTACTCCCGGCTGAGCCTCTGGGGAGGGGAGCTCACCTCTGGAAGCCCTGGGCTCCTGTTGCCGCGTCTCTGACGCACGGCCAGGTTGTAGATGCCGACAAGAGGCACATCACCCGACCTCCTGTTACTGGTGACCATATGGAGGGTTTTTTCCCTTTCTGCTTCTAAGTCTTGTCACGGAAACAGGCAGTGATGTGGGGGAAATGTGTGTTCTTTCAGCTGGGCTCCCAATCAAAAGCCAGGTCATTGAGAAAATGACAATATTCCCTCTGTTCTTGCCATGAGATGCACCATTTGGTCTCGTTTAGCAACGTAAACCATGCAGGAGAAACAAGGGAATAGTCTGGGCTTAGTTTCCACATAATTTTTGGATTTATCACTCGGCTCTTCTAACCAACTGAGCGAACAGGCCACCTGCTCCAGTCACATTTTAAAAACACACTTTATGCCTGACAGTGCACAGAATATTTCTGGACGGAGCCGTAAGAAACCAGTAGCACGCTTCCCCTCAAGCCTGAGGGCCGCGGAAGGGAGTGAGCTTTATACTTCTGCACCTTTCGGAGACGTATCGTGTGTATTTACTGCTGACCTAAAACCCCAAACGACATCTGTAATCATTGTTTGCCACTGTCCTGTGTTGTTCGCCTTAGGGACCCCTGTAGCCTAGGGATTCAGAGACCGATCAGGGAAGGAGCAGTGCAGCCTCCCAGGCCGGGGTCTGCATCTGGATTTGCTGTACTAAAGCTTTACCAAGAATTCCAAGGAAAAGAACGCCCAGAAGACACCGTCCAGCAACGGGGTTGAAGGGAGAAGTCCTTCCCCCTCTGCTGTGCTTTCCCTCCAGGCTGGCAGCGGGAGGTGGGGTCTCCCTCTGCTTCAGGGGCCAGAACACGGGAGACAACATCTCATCGTCACCAGTGGCGAAGGGGAGTGACCAGAGCCAGAGAAAGGCAGACTTCGTGGCCAGTACTGCTCCACTTGGCTGCTCTCTGGGATCTCCTGCATAGCATTTAACCACAGCTCCTGCCTGGAGCCACCGCCCAGATTGATTTACTCGGGGTGTGGTCGGGGTGTGGCATCAGGATTGTGAAAGTGGTTCTCGGGTGGAACCACGGCCAAGAACCAGGGCCAGGGAGGACCTGCGTCCCTCAGCCAGAGCATGTCACCAGCGGCTTCGTGCTCCTCAGTCGCCTGGGCTCCTGAAAGCAGTTTCCCTGGGCAGACTGGTCAGCAGTCGGGCCCATGGCTGTCCAGAGGCTCCTCCCACAAGGTGGGTCTGGGAACCCAGGGCTGTAGGCTGGGTGTGAGTAGCTGTGTCACTCTGAACGGAGGCCTCGCTCTTACGTAGTCTTGGGGTGCCTTCCCACTGTGCCCTGCTGGACACCCTGCTCCTGACAGATAAGGGCAGCTACAGCTCAGAGACCCTGAGCTTCCTGCCCTGTGTGTGGAAGCTCTGAAGTAAGAGAACGTCACGGATAGAGCTTGTAAAATGGACTGTTTTAGCATTCCGATGTCTCGTTCGGTTTTCTGTCCTTTGCCAAAGGAATGTGTGTTGTAAACGCGTCCACTGTCCTTCCCTTGCAGACACAGCATCTAGATCTTTCCCGAAGGTCAGGCCTGATCCCAGGTTCTGCTTCCGCTCTTTCCCTAGCTACTCCTACCAGACGCTCCTGCCCCACTCCCCCACCCCATGCCAGCTGCTTGCGTTTAATGAGGTCCTTGGTCGTGAGTCATTGTTTGATTCTCTCGTGTCCAACTCATTACCTTGGACAGGCACACCTTTTCTGACTTCCAAGACCTTAAAAGTCACGTCTCTGCACTAAGGAGAATGCACACAGATTCGTTTGGTTTCCTTTTTAAATTGTGGTAAAATACACTTAACGTTTAACACCTAGAACTTACCATTAGTGACATGGAATACATTCACAGTGTTTTGCAGCCATGGCCACCGTTTTTATCACCCCAGTGGGAAACCCTGTACCCACTAGCAGTCTTCCCCTGTTTGCCTGTCCCCAGCCCTGGTACCCAGCCATCTCCTTCCTGCCATTATGGGTTTGCCTGTTGCGAACAATTTCACGTAAACGGAGTCATACCACGTGCCGAGTCTGGAGTCTGGGCACCTCACGGAGCCTCGATGTTTCCAAGGTTCATCCATGTCGCAACAGGTGTCGGTGCTGATCGCCTTTTACCGCCGAATACTATTCCATGGTGTGGATTTGCGCGTTTGCTGCATCCATCTGTTGAGGGACATTAGGGTTGTTACAAATAACGAAGCCATGAACGCTTGTTTACAAGTTTTTACGTGAGTCTGTTTTCGGTTCTGTCGGGTGTATACCTACAAGTGGCACTGCTGCATCACAGGGTAATTCTGTGTAGACGTCTGAGGAGCTGTCAGACTGTTCTGCACAGTAGCTGCGCCGGGTCCCACGTTCTCCACACCCTCACCGACACTTGTCATCTTCCTTTTCTTTTCTTTTCTTTTTTAATGTTTACTTATTTATTTTCAGGGAGAGAATGCGGGAGTGGGAGGGGCAGCGAGAGAGAGAGGGGGACAAAGAGAATCCCAAGCAGGCTCTGCGCGCAGCGTGGAGCCCGGTGCCGGGCCCGATCTCATGACTGCAAGATCACGACCTGAGCTGGTATCAAGAGTTAGATGCTCAACGGACTGAGCCACCCAGGCACCCCTCTCTCTTTTTTTTTTTTTTTTTTTTAATTAAAGCTACCCCGACCTTCCCACATGGGCCACCATTTCCATCGGTACCTCAGGCTGGTGGGAGGCAGGTCGGGCGTGCCCAGACCTGCGCTGGCCAGGCTTGTTAACGTGTGACACACGGGTTTATTATTGTCAGCCGCGGCCCCGGCCCCGCCCTGCCCTCCCTGGGCTTGCCGCGGCGTCAGCAGGCAGGAGACACTGCAGTGTGAGGGGTGAAAGTTTTCCCTGCCCGCTGGCTCCACACAACCGGTCTGCCAATTAAAGATTTTCTTAGGTGGCATTTGTGACACCCTAAACATTCGCGGAGCTTTTGTTTCTTGGGCCGGCGGCCCGCAGTCACGGCTGCAACCGGGCTGAGAGGCCAAACGCAGCGGAGCCCCGGACGGCTGTCCGGTGCGGCAACCTTTTGACTGTCCCTGTTTTGTTGACGCAGTGACCGGGAGTGGCACTCTGGGATGTGCACGCGATGATGGGCAGCAAGGACTCGGAAGCTGAAATCCATCCCTTGAAGAACGAAGACAAGAGGTTGCAGGAGAATCTGGGAAGCCAAACGACAAAGGAGGACAACCTGAAAGGCTTGCCTCGGCAGCCCGGCCTCTCCGGCTGCCGGACAGTGGCGTTTTTTCTTTCACTGTTTGTCTGCCTTTTTGTGGTGTTCGTGGTCTCGTTCATCATCCCCTGTCCGGACCGGCCCGCGTCCCAGGGGACGTGGAGGGTCTACTACAACGCAGCAGGTGTGCCTGGGAGTGGGCGGAGGGGAGCGTTGAAGTCCAGGGTGGCCTGCAAGCAAGAATCAGCCCGAAGCGGCTGCCAGTCCCGCGTCCAGGTTTTTCTTGGGACCGTAAGGTCTGTAGAGCAGCCTCCCGGCAAACGTGGGGCACGACCCTGGCAGCGTGGTGGCCCGCTCTCGTTTTGGGAAGGATGGGTTGGGTCAATCAAGGAAAGCCGCCCATTTGGGTACATTTTGGAATTTTTAAAAATTAATAAAACAGAGCACCGGGCAGCATAGATAGAGGGGAGGCCGTGGTGAACTGAAATCCGCAGATCTGGGAGCCCGGTCTCCTGAAGCGCTCCGGCTAACTTGCGGGGCGGCTGAGCCGGATCCAGCACACTCGGTGTCTCATGAAATCCACAGTGTGGAATCGTGGCCTCTATGAAAAGCCATCGAGTCAGCCCCACTCTGGACACTCTGCCTCATCTCACAGTGGGGGCGCCTGCAGTGCGCACACGAGTGGGCACCGCGGAGGCTCCGTGACCGCTGCCGGGGGCGGAAGAGGGGGTTTCTCATCTAACCCCCACAGCCCATTTTATTCAGGTTTCGTGCTTAATTTTGAGAAGGAGGAATAATGTATGTCTCTGTGTTTACTTTTGCAGCTTTTGTTGAGGTGTAATTTATATGTGAAAAGATTCGCTCGTTTTCAGTATAGGACTCAGTGATTTTTAGTCCATTTACAGAGCAGCTGTGCACCTATCAGCACGTTCCAGTTGTAGCAGATTTCCGTCATCCCGACAAGACTTCTTGTCCTCCCCACTCCCCTTCCCCCAACGTAGGCAGCCACTGTTCGCTGTCTGTGTCCACACACTTGCCTTTCCTGGATACTTCACGTGAACAAAGCCACTAGACCTGTATCTGGGAGCCTGGCCTCCCACACGGAGACAAGTCTGTCAGTCACGGCATGTCCCCCTGTTCTTTCTGGTGCTGAGCAGGGCTCCTCCATGGGGGTGGGCCGCATCGTTCACCGGTTCACCCGTTGGTGGGTATTGGGTTGTTCATCGTTTGGCTTTGCTAACGCTGCTGTGAACATTTACGGACAGTCTTTGCACGGACACGTGTTCTCATGTCTCTCGGGGAGGTTGCTAGAGGTGAAACTGTTGACGCTGATGGTAAGTTCATGCTTAGCTTTCCTGGCAAATGTCGAGCTGTATAATTATATCGGGCTGGAGAGGATTCTAGATTCTCCACGTCCTTGATAATACTCGTTGTTACCTGCCTTTCTGGTTCCAGCAGAGGGTATAAAGTGGTGTCCCGTCGTGGTTTTAGTTTGAATTTCTCTCGTGACCAACGATGCTGAGCATCTCTTCACAGGGTGTCTGCCATTCTAGAATCTTCTCTGGTATATGTCTATTCAAATCTTTTGCTCATTTAAAAGATAGGATTTTTTAATTTTGAGTTATACAAGTTCTTTACATATTGTAGATGCAAGTCTTTTATGAGATACATGATCTGCAGATATTCGCAACCAGTCTGTGGCTTGTCTTTGCACTTTTTGTGAAGGTGTCTTCCAAAGCACAAAAGATGTAAATTTTGATGTAGTCAGGTGTATATTTTTTATCATGGATCATGCTTTTGGTGCCAAGAACTCTGCCTAATTTAAAGCCGTGAAGATTTTTTTTTTCCTGTATTTTCTTTTAGAAACTTTATAGTTTTAGCTCTTCAACTTAGGTCTCTAGTCCACTTTTCCCCCTAAAGTTTATTTATCTTGAGAGAGAGAGAGAGCATGCGAGCAGGGGAAGGGAAGAGGGAAAGAGAGAGACAGAATCCCAAGCAGGTTCCACATTGCTGGCATGATCACAAACCTTGAGATTATGACCTGAGCCTAAGTCAGACACTTAACCAACAGAGCCACCCAGGTGCCCCTTTCCAGAAGTTCTAATCATCTCAACAGAAACTCTGTACATACAGCATTTTCCCTTTTGTATCTGGCTGCTTTCACGGAGTCTAATGCCCTTCGAGCTCGTCCGTGTCATAACAGGTGTCAGAATCTCCTTCCATTTTATGGGAGAATCTTATATACTGTGTGTGGACTGCATCTGGTTTATCCCTTCTTCTCTTGGTGGACACTTGGCATGTTTCCACCTGGTGGCTGCTGTGAGTAATGCAGTGAACTTGGCTGTGTGGGAATTGAGTCCCTGTTGTCAGTTATTTTGGGTATAAGTATGAGGTAGTGTCTCCTTATGGTTTTGATTTAATTTCCCTAATTGCTGGTGATGTTGAGCATCTTTCGGGTGCCATGGCTATTTCTCTCTCTTCTTAGGAGACATGTCTTTTTGAGTCCTTTGCCTGTTTTTACACTGGGTTGTGGAGTGACAGGAGTTCTCTCTCCCGGGTATCAGTCCCTCATCAGATATCTGATTTTCAAATATTCTCTCGCACTCTGTGGGTTGTCTTTTCACACTCTTGACAGTGTCCTTTGATGCACAGAAGTTCTAAATTTGGATGAACTCCAATTTGTGTAATTTTTCTTTTGTTGCCTGTGCCTTTGGTGTCACATCCAAGAAATCATTACCAAATCCAGTGTCATGAAGACTTTTCTCTATATTTTCTTCTAGGAAGCTCTTAACTTTAGGTCTTTGATCCGTTTGGAGTTCATTTTTGTACCTGGTGTAGGAGAAGGGCCCAGCTTCATTCTTTTGGTGTTTGGTTTGAGTCCTTGAACGAAGGGAAGACCGTAGACCCTTACGAGTAGTGGGGTGCGGACTCCTGGACCCCAGACTGACGTCGGGAGGGATTCCTTCCTGAATAAAAGGTGTTCAGAGGACGCATTTGTGCACCCCAGCGTCCTGCTGCTGCCTGACATTTCATCCGTCGTGTTCGTGAAGGACACGTGTGCTCGGAAGAAGCCGCTGCTCTTGTGGCGGCCTCACGCTGGCAGGTGCTAACTGGCGCCAAGCCTCAGGGAGCACAGAAGTAGGTTGAGCCAGGGGCGTGCAGCTGGCTCGGTTGGAAGGTGTGCGACTCTTGATCTTAGGGTTGTAAGTTCAGGCCCCAGCCCATGTTGTGCGTAGAGATGACTTAGGAAAGAAAAGAAAAATTAAAAAAAAAAAAAAAAAAAAAAAAAGAAGTGAGTCATGTCAGACTTGGCCTGGCCTTTACACCGGGCACGGCCTGAGGCGTATACTCTGTGGTTTTCTTTCTCAGTCACCTATGACTTTCTGGCTACAGAAGACATAAACAGGGACAGGATCCAAGACGTTCTCTTTCTGTATAAAAATACCAACAGCAGCAACAATTCCAACCTGTCCTGCGCTGACGAAGGTAACTGTTTTTATCTGAAAAAGGAGGAACTTGCTGTGGGTGGAGGGATCCTCCCCCCTTTGCCACCTTTGAGGAAAACAGATGGTGGCGTTTCTGTAACCCGGCACGTTGCCCTTACTTCCCAACAGGACTCGGAGGAGACGAGGGGGCAGCCCTGGTCCCAGCACCCTGTCCTCCGTGTGGCTCCTGACCCCATGGGGCCAGCACTAGGGTCCCCGTGAGCCCAGTGGTAGCGGCCTGGGCCCGGGAGTGGGGTGTGGGGAACAGGGCCTGTCGCGCCCCACAGAGTTGGGTCTCTCCCTTCCAGGCTTTTCTTCCCCCTGCACCTTTGTGGCCGCTGTGTCAGGGGCCAATGGCGGCGTGCTCTGGGAGAGGCCCGCAGCCCAGGACGGCGCCCTTGTGCAGTGTGCTGTCCCACAGCCACAGGGCGGCAGGACATCGTCTGCCTGCATCCTCGTGGGCAGACCCAGTTCCTTCGTCGCTGTGGACGTGTTCACAGGTAGGCGGCTCCACACGGGAGGTCCCACACCAGGCAGCCCTCAGGAGGTTCAGCCGTGTTCTCGGGGCCAGTGGGCGGGATAGGGGAGACGGTTCCCGGAGTGGGAGGGAGCCTCCGTGGGGACACCGCCTCCTGGCAGTCATGCCCTGCTACCCTGATGTAGCCGTCACGTTTCACCCTGTCTGGGCACCTCCTGGTTCAGTCTTGCCAGGCCAGCAGAGACGGGGAGCTCAGAGGGGCTGCCCTTCGCAGCACCCAGGCCAGCGCCTGGGTTGAGCCCACAGGGGAGGTCCTGGCCTCCCAGGGCTCTGGATGCACGGTGTCTGTCCCCGGGCCTTGAGGTAACATGCTGTGGTTAGCCCCATCCCTCACCGGGGTCTTCTGGAATTCTGCGCCTTGACACTAGATGTGCTGAGCATTAGCATTTCCCTTACCAGTTGTGGTTTTGAGGGTATAGAGGAAAACAAAGAGCAGCCTGGAAAACTTTAAGAACAGAGGAATTCGTCTTAAGAAAGAGCGTGGACAAGATTGTACCTGGGTAAGAAAGAAGCTGTTCTGTCAGAGCTGGGCTTCTGTGGGTCCAGCCATAAGCACGCACCTTCCTTCTCTGCCTCCTGTGCGCAGGCGCCTTCATGGAGGCCAAGGGTCCACCTGTGATCCCAGCGGTAGTCAGGGGTCCTGAGGCGCTTGGGAAGTGTCGAGGTCAAGCCCTGTCCATCCAGGCGGGAGGGTCAGGATGGGCCTTCAGATGTTCTAGAACCAAACGTGAGAAGACATGGATGACAAACAAAGCAAGACGGAGCTCTTTGGTTCCAGAAACAATGCTGCTGACACCCTGGTGCGTGACCGCACCTTGGACAGCCAGTGGTGCGCACGCTGCGCTTGCCTTTGGCTTCCCACTGGCGGGCGTTTCCATTTCTCCGTGCGGGTGCTGTGCGACTGCCAGCACGAGGCAGAAGGGGGTTTGGAGGCCAGCGCTCAAGCGACGTGTTTGGTTTTAGGGGAGACCCTGTGGAGCCACCCCAGCAGCTTTGGAGGGAATGCGTCCATCCTGAGCTCTTTACTCCGACTGCCCGACGTCGATGCTGACGGGGCCCCAGACCTGCTGGTTCTCACCCAGGAGGAGAAGGAGGTACCGCTCCCCCCACCAGCTGGCTCACCGCGGCCCACCTGCCGTCAGGCCTCTTCTCTGCCCTCGGTCCGCTTTCACTTCTTGGCAGAACTTGGGTCTGACCATCGGTCAGGGGCCTCACTCAGGGCCCTGTGCTCTTGGCACCTGCCGACTGGCAGGCTGGGGCGGCTCTGTCCCTGGTGGGCAGCCTCTGGGCCTTCCCAAGAATGGCAGAGCCATTTGGACCAGTGCAGCCTGGGGGGTGGGGCCCTGTAGGCTGGCATGGGGCTGCCAGCGTCTCCCAGGAGGGTTTTACCCCCCTCTCCTCTGTGTTACAGGTTAGCGGCTACATCTATTCAGGCAGCACTGGTCACCAGATTGGCCACCGAGGCAGCCTTGGTGTGGGTGGGACCAGTGGCTCCCTCCTCCATGTCACCAGGATGGGTGCTCACTACATCCTTTTCCCTTGCGGTATGTCGTGCCTGCCGTTTCCAGGACTGTCCCTCTCACGGAAGCCACGCCCCTCTGAGAAAGCAGATTGGGGGTGGGGTTGGGACCGTGGGGAGGCATATCAACTCCTACCCTTACAGGAGAGACACGAGTTGGTCACTGACAGGCTCAGAAACCAGAGGGTCTCCGCGCCCAAGGCTCAAGGAGGACACCTGTGTCCCGGCAGCAGGGCTCGTGAGGGGACTCCTTCCTGCCAGCAGCAACTCGAGGCACTTCTGTGTTTCCAACAGCAAGCTCCCTCTGTGGTCGCTCTGTGAAGGGTCTCCATGAGACGGTGACCGGGAGAGGGAGCCCACTGAAGAGAGACCCGCTGTGGGAGGGCATGCTCAACGCCAGCACCCACGGGCTGCTTTGGCACAGGTTGGTCTGGGTGGCGGATGGCACAGGTGGTCCCGTCCCAGTGCTTGGAGCCGTCGAGCAGGCCAAGGGGCGAGGCCCTGCCTGGTGCTGGGCTCCAGGGCTGCCCTGGGCTCAGACTCAGGAAGCGGGCCTACAGCAGCTCAGAAAAGGCCAATGGGAAGGTAGGTCCCCGACAGTGGGCTCACCCTCGTCTCTGTACACAGCCAGGGTCTTGACTCCTCTTAAACCAGAGAAGCAGGGAGCGTGGGCTGAGCCGGGAGCTGGAGAGACTCAGCCCAGCAAGCAGCCCTTGGGGGTGGGTCCTGCCTACCTCTGTGTCCCAGCCGCTTGCCTCTGGCTCTCTCCTCCCTTAGCCCTGGAGCCATCCGCTACCTGATGACCGTTCCAGGGAAAGTGGGTGAGGACCTCCTCCTTGTGAGTTCAGAAGCCTGTGTGCTGTTGGACGGGCAGGAGCTGGCACCCAGGTGGATCTTCAGCGCAGCCCGGGTCCTGAGGTACAGCGTCTTTCTCCAGGAACCGCGCAGCGATTGCAGGCCAGGCGCGCTCAGCCTGTCCCTTGGTTGCAGCCCTGGGACGAGGCCTGCTGTTGGTGGGGGAATGCCTGTGTGCTTCTGCCCAAAGCCTCTTGCCCATCACCTGGTGACACCGTGTCACCCCTCTTGCACTGGACGAGCCGGTGCAGTCCTTTCAGCCCTGGCCCAGCCTCCATGCTGGCCCTGGTGTGGGCAGGTGTGCCCAAGGGGAAGATCGGGGGGTATACCAGTTCCCAGGTATTTCCTCACAGAGGTCCTGTGCGAGCTCTCCTGCCCTGTCTTCTTGCAGAAGACCCATCCTTGGCTACTACAAACCTGACACCTTGGCTGTGGTCATTGAAAATGGAACCGGCATTGACAGACAGGTTGGCTGCACCTGCTTTCGAGGCCCCACCTTTGTTCATAGTTGAGGGACATTAGTCTGCACAGCCCACGGGGCCGTTCGGGAAGACTGAGCCGGAACAGGAGAGGCCTCAGCGAGATACCTTGGTGGCCCTCGGGGAGTAGCTCCTCCGGGGCTGGCCTAGCTGGGGCCCGTGGGCCTGTGCAAGCCCCACCTGCAACCCTCTACACTGTCCCCCTCCCACCCTAGATCCTGCTCCTGGACCTCAGCACAGGGGCCGTCCTGTGGAACCAGGCCCTCCCGGGCCTCCCCGGGGACCCGCAGTCCGCCAGCCTGCCAACCGCAGACCACCGCTCAGCCTTCTTCTTCTGGGGTCTCCACGAGCTGATGGGCACCAACCAGACAGTACAGGTGGGGCAGGCGCAGAGGGGACACGCCCATGCCAGGGCCAGAGACCAGAGGCCAGGCTTGGGTGCTGCCTTGAGGCACCCGGGAGCTAAATGGGTGGCTGCATGTGCACACATAAATAGAAGCCATGGGACAGTGGGTGGGCCACAAAGGAGGCCAGGGCCGAGGTCAGCCTCAAGCAGGTGACGGGGATTGGGGAAGAAGCGGGGGTACGTCTAGGAGGGCAGGCGCAGATTTCCAACCAGAGCGTTCCTGAGAAGGATCAGGGTCAGGTCAGAAGAAAAGGAATGGAAGGTGGGTGCAGAGTGGAGGACCCTGGGACACGGCTCTGGGCAGGGTCACTCTGTCACGGTGTCCCGTGACGGCAGGCACAGCATGGCCCGGCAGTGAGCCAAGGACGCTTAGTTTCTCCGATCTGGCGCTGGTGACAGCCACGGGCCTCGTCGGCTTCACGCTCCATTGCCGTTTCTTGCTCTAGGAGCCCGGAGACACCCGGCACAGCCTGTACATGTTCCACCCCACCGTGCCCGGCGTCCTGCTGGAGCTGGCCAACATCTCCGCCAACATCGTTGCCTTCCAAGGTGAGCGCGGCCTCGTGTGGGCCGAGGGCCTGCCTCCTGTCGGGTCTCCTCTGGCTGGTCCTGATTGCCGCGACGGCTGTGTCTCCTGTAGCGGTCCTGTTTGAGCCAAGCCGCCACGCTGCCTACGTCCTCCTGACGGGCCCCGCTCGCCAAGACGCTCCTGGCGTGGTCTCTGTAGCCAAGCACAAGGTGCGGGACCTCGTCCCGAGCGGTAGGGTGGTTCGCCTGGCCGAGGGCGGGCCCGACAGTGACCAGGCGGTCCGGGACCGGTTCTCCCGCCTGCGGTACCGCAGCGAGGCCTAGGCGCCTGGTGGCCGGCGAGGTGCGAGGCGCTCCAGCTGCTGAGATTAAACACCGTGGGACATCGGTCTTTCGCTCGGTTTGCACGCTGACCCCCCTCGTCTCCATCGTGCCCAGGGACACGCGTGGGTGAGGGGATGGCCGGGCCTCTCCCTCGCGCGCCGCACACCACGTCCCCGCAGGTCCTCGCTCTGCCCCACTGGGGTCCTACTCGTGGCCGGCTGCCCTCACCGTGGCCTCTCTGGGCTGCCTTGGGCACAGCTGGGCCCTACAGCACCACTCTCACTTGTCCACACCTGGCTGGAGGGGCCGGGGCTTTGGGAAGAGCCCCAGCCTACAGAAGTCCCCTCCCTCGTCCCATCTGCACCCACCCTGTCTGCACATCTCCCTGGGGCCTGCGGTGGCCTCCGGGCAACAGCCGGGCCCTGCGGCCATTCCAGCTTCTGGCCTCTCTCAGAGCAAAGGGGGGGCTAGACTCTGGTGGGGTTGGTGGACACTTGCCCTGGGGGCCCCTTTGACAGGCCCGTGAGGAACGGGGTGCCTTGGAGCCGTGAGGCTGGCCTGCTGCTCATGGATGCGCTGAGGGGCATTTTCACCCCCGTGCTGCGAATGTCACGAGGAACCGGCCGTAAGGCCCACACTGGGGTCAGTCTGTACCCCCTCAACACACACTGGAGCTGCTTGTCCCTCGGGGGTGCCCACACTCCCGGCCAGTGCCTGGCCTCCTCCTGGTGCTCGGAAGTCCTCGGCCGGCAGTGTCACCTGATGCAGGACTCACCTCTGTGCCTTGCTGTGCCCCAGGCCTACCGCGGTGCTGTGTGGGGCTCAGTGTGCCCTGATGACCCTGAGTACCACCGGAAGAAGCCGGAATAAATGATTTGCACTGAGAGCACGCGCCGCCTCATGTGTGTCTGCTCCAAAGGGGTGAAGGGGATTTGGTGCTGGTCAGGCTGCTGGATCACGGAAGAGGTGGGGGACCCTCCACCCGGTTCCCGTCCAGATCAGCAGTGGGGGCACGAGGAGCTTTGCTTCTGGGCCTGTGAGTGCAGCTCAGGTTTGAAGACCCCTCCCTGGTCTCTCCGGTTCAAGTCAGGAACCCAGCCTGTGGACGTGGATATGCCCCCCGCAGGACAGGCAGGGTCCCCTGAGCACCCCTGCGTACTCCGAGGGCAGCTGTGCAGGCAGCAGGAGCCTGGGCGGGGGGGGCTTCAGGGAGACGCAGCTCTGGAACCGAGGTGAGGGCGGTTATCCGAGAATCCTGCGGGAACCTCCGGTGTGCACGTAGGTAATGGAAAGCCCCGTTTCCCAGCCGCACAGACAGGAGCCTGGGAGGGACAACGCGGGGGGCGCCCTCCGCCGCGGAGCAGGCCCCTCGTTGCGGAGAGAAGCCGCCCAGTCCGCACAGCCTCAGGCCCCGCAGGGTTGCGGCGGCAAGTCCACGGACGAGAATCCCCGAGAGTGGCGCGGGGCCGGGCGCCGCCCGCAGCAGTGCCGGAGGAGCCTGAGCGGGAGGGACCCCCGCCCACCCCCGCAGGTCCCGGGGCCGGGGGGCAGGGGTTCGGCGCGGGCTCCAGGAGAGGCCCGCACTGGGGGGCATCTCGCTCCGCGGACTCGTGCCTCCGATCGCTCTGGGGCCCTGACCCACGCCAGGCTCCCTGGGACTCGGGCCTGGCCAGGAGTTGCCGACCGGCACCAAGGGCCCGCCCTCCCCACCGCAGCACTCGGCCATCCTTGTCCTGCCGGCGCACAGACGGCGTCCCCCACCGTCTCCTCCGAACACCCCCGAGTCTGCGCCCGAGTCCTCTGCCCCCCACGTGGGACCCTGCGTGCCGACGTCTTTGACGCCTGGACGTCCCCCCCCCCCCCCCCCCCCGTCCCCCGCCACTGCCCGCCTGGCAGACACCTCATGCGCCCCACGCCTCCCGGACACGCCCCACGCACACGCCTCACCGCGTACGCCTCGCCTCTCCGACACGCCCAACCGGCACCCTCACGGACACGCCTCACGCGCACGCCCCGCCGACACCCTCGCGGACACGCCCCACGCACACGCCTCACCGGGTACGCCTCTCCGACACGCCTAACCGGCACCCTCACGGACACGCCTCACGTGCACACCCCACATACACGCCTCACCGACACGCCTCATGGACACGCCCCACGTGCACTCCCCACGCACACGCCTCACCGGGTACGCCTCTCCGACACGCCTAACCGGCACCCTCACTGACACGCCTCACGTGCACACGCCACATACACGCCTCACTGACACGCCTCATGGACACGCCCCACGTGCACACCCCACATACACGCCTCATGGACACGCCCCACGTGCACTCCCCACGCACACGCCTCACCGGGTACGCCTCGCCTCTCCGACACGCCTAACCGGCACCCTCACGGACAGCCTCACGTGCACGCCCCACTTACCTTACCGACACCCTCGCGGACACGCCCCACGCACACGCCTCACCGGGTACGCCTCTCCGACACGCCCCACGTGCACTCCCCACGCACACGCCTCACCGGGTACGCCTCTCCGACACGCCCCACGTGCACTCCCCACGCACACGCCTCACCGGGTACGCCTCTCCGACACGCCCCACGTGCACGCCCCACCAGTGGGCCTCACAGCACACGCTCCACGATTTGGACAATAAAGTGGGCTCAGTGAGAGCTGCGGGTCTTTTATTTCCGCGTCGGGCGTGGGTGGGAGCAGGAAGGGGGGCGCCGCTCCCTCTGGCCCCACAGAGCTGCGCTCCCAGAGGACCAACTGTCCTTCGCCAGGGGCTGGCGTCCCCTCCTCCCCCAAGGGCTCCACCTGCCCCTGCCGGGAGCTGGCACCAGGGGTCACCAGGGTGGGGCCGTGGGGGCCGTCCCTGCGCAACTCTGCTGGAGAAGCCACAGCCTCCAGGACACCGGCCAGAGGCGCCCCTGGGGCATGAGGCCTGGGACGTGCACGGTGGCGGCCACAGTGCAGGCGAGACGCAGGAGGATGGCTCTAGGCCGACTGGAAGGCTGAGGCGCCCCCAGCAGAGGCGGGGACGTGGTGTGGGTCCCCACAGGGTCACACTGGGCGGAGCACCCCGGGGAAATCCACCCGGCGGCCCGCATCTCCTCCTATGACAAGCGCCACCTGCCGGAGGCCCACCTGGTATCTGCCAGCAGTTTATGGTTCTGGAGGTGGGGAGGTGTCGAGAGGGCTTGACAAGGAAAAAGGTGGGGAGCCCAAGAGGTCTGTTTGCCCCACAGCAAGGCCGGGGCCTCTGGGCATGAGGGGACGCCCGTGCCAGGGCTCTCAAAAGTGGCCAGGACCCTGGGCAAGAGGTGAGGGTGGCGCTTGTGCCCACTCAGGCGCCCCCCTCACCACACTCAGGGCCACCGGCGGCAGCCGCGGGCTCCCCAGAGGTGGCGGCAGGAA